>NW_019213377.1:84200-149449 GCF_002532875.2 Varroa jacobsoni
AAACACACACACACACACACCACACACACACACACACTCACACACACGCACACGCGCACGCACAGACACACGACACAAGCGCACACAGCCGCGGTTTGTCTGCGAACAAACGTAAGGATTCCGTGAGAGTCAGTCGGCAGTACTTCCGCACTGATGCTTTCCGAGCGGCAAGACCACTGCTTGATACCATTCCATGCGCAGCACTGATACCTTAAGGCTCTTCCGTCTTTCTCCGAAAACACGAACGGAAGATGTACGTGTGCAGTCAGACTGTGCGTCAGTGATTAGGATTGCTACTGTTGGTCTCTGGTTCAAATCGAATGTGGCGCCAAACGTTGCTGCTGCTGCTGCTAACGTTGGTCAGCTGACAAAGAACAGCTTCATTCTTCGAAGCCGCAGCGAAAGGTCCGAACAGACAGTCTGATGTGCGAACGCGTACATGATCACTGTCATGAGGTGTTGCAGCTGTAGCGCCGCTCGTTGGTTTGCAAAAACGCATTTAATCGATTAGTAAATGCTCCTGCCGCCCCTGCTGGCCAATGATTAGCAATTGTTGCTCACTGGAGAAAAAAAGGAGAGGTACAACGTTCCTTCATAGCAGTCACATAGGAAGGCCTATGCCGGGGAGGTCTTGTGCAGTCGCTGTGATACGCGTGATCGAAAACCCAATATAGCAGTAGTGTGTATATATATATATATAATATGTATGCACTGTATATATCAAATGGTTCAGTAGGAAACGCTACATAAAGGACACTGCTTTTTCAAATTTTTTTACAGGCTTAATTATTCTATTTCTAATCGAACGCTTGATAATTATTATCTACGACCTTTCGCCATCTGGTATGGTAATGTATTTAATCCGCTGCTGTAGAATTTTAGAGTACGAAAGTGGCTATGAGGTCTCGGAAGGGCAATTCGGAAGGACATCGTACGGAGAAGTTTTTGTCAATTTTTTGAAAATTTTAATCTCCGTCAGTCTGTGTCCGGGCAGTATGGATTATAACAGAAAGCCTCCACCTAAAACTTTCACATTTTAACTAACGATTGAGATCGATCGTTGTCATAAAACAGCAGTAATTTACTAATCGTAGCTGATTGAGGCGGAGCCCTTCTCTAACTGTCGACGGTATACTTTAGACTCAGTAACTGCAATAGATGATCTTTACATTAGACTAGTAATCAATGGCCGCTGTACGTTTGCCTTAGAATGAAGTTTCGACGTCCAGCCACTGATAGGATCGTCTACAGTTATTGTAAAGGACAAATCGCAATTTGGTGAGAGTTGCCATTGTGAGAGGGAAATTACCGTATTCCTGCTTTTTGAAGCCAACTCAAATCATACCGCACTTAGTAAGTTGACCGAGGTGATGTTTTTGTATGTATCAAACCTGATTGATAATACCGTTGGACTTTAAGGTGAATCGGTTTCCTCCACAGCTTCCAACTCTTCATTATTTATCTTTGTAGGGGGGAGAATCATTGTCGAAAAGCTTCCACGGAGTTTATTCGACCTGAGGCCTAGGCGTTCGTGTTAGTAGAACACTCACCGAATACACGGTTTATATACACGGTGAACGTTTTGGTATGGGGCACAATTTTCTCGAATTTTCTAATCTCCCATGATTTACTACAAGTCGCCTGGCAAAAAAAAAGCTAAACAACGATATTCTAGCAAGCAGCCTCCGATTTCAAAAGGAACAAATGTATTTTAAATGAAAAAAGAGGCGCCTCGAAATCCTGTCCCATTTTAAAATAGCCTAATGTTGAAATATAAGGTTATTTATCGCGTTTTGTACTAAAGAACATAATAATATAAGGGGTAATGCGTCTAAATTGAAGACCTTTTTTAGGTTTTGTTCTACAGGCTTTGTCTAGATAAAATCAGATATGTCAACGGAGTGTCATTTATAAAGCTCAATTTCATTCAATATAACTACTACTACTACTACTACTACTACTACTATTGTGACTACAGCTTCAACTCGGGATCTACCCTACTGATTAATCAATGTAAATGTCTTACATTTTTTTTCATCGAGAAATAGCTTTGAATGGTAATCATGTACCAAGCGAGTGATATTGGCAGGCATAAACACGTTAAATTATTGAATCAATACGCTACATTAGAAAAAAAAATCTAGCGGAATTAAATTTCGGGCTGATAGCAGAGCAAACTTTAATGAGAAGTTTGCTCTGCTCTGATGTAAGAACTCGGAAGTGACCGAAAAGTTGAAAAAATGTCAAAAAGGAGTGTCGAAGACGACCTAATTTGCAGATGATATTCTTCTTTCTGAAACGGCCGTTGATTTCTGTACTGAAGGCCTGACTGTATCAAGAATAGCTTTTTGGACCATTTTGGTTAATTTTTAAGCCCTTTAAATTTATACCCAAGATATTTCGATTTACCTCATGAAGGACCTCGTTAGGCTTTTTCGAAACCACAGGTAATAGAATAGAATGTCAATTTTCCGCAAAAAAGGACATTTTTTTGTCTTATTGGGGCTCAACTAGCGTGGGAAGAATGGAGAAGAGCTGATCTTTGCTTGAATTATTGCATTTATTAATTGCTTAAAATTTAAAAAAAGATACACTACTGTTAGTCAGGCGCCAGCAGTAGCAGATGATAACCTGCCCCTTAGAAAGACAGTCTGCGTTACTGCGTGTGCTTCGTGAAGGTAAACTTGATTATGACTCTTCTATAGATAGTATATATCATGATTCCGACGTTTGCGTTGAAGCAAGAGGGAAACAATCCAGGTAAATCTTAAGGTTATACAAAATTTTGGATTATGTATACCTCAAGAGCTTTCTGGGACATACAAATAAGTTTATACTTTTCCGCCATCGCCGCAAGTATTTTAGCGTTTATGCAATGGTTCGACTTTCAATGAACTTCGTTTGCTATTTTTTTTTCACTCGTATTAATCTTGTTTTACGGTAGGTTTGCTTTATGAATCGAACCAGAACGGCCAGAACCAGTGTAGCCCTATATGTATTTATTCAGCAGAAGGCTACGGACGTGAGGCCTGATTATTTACAAGCCGATCTATTGCTTACTTCTGTCACACGGAAACGACTTCTCGTGTTCGCGATTCGAATCAAGGAGTATAGCTCAGGACATTTCATATTATTGGTTCGGCCAAGTTAGCAAATAGAGGTGCCATACTGGATCGCTCTGTGTACGTTGTAACAGCCGAGGAAGAGGTTGTATCGTTATTATATACGCAGATACAGCCTCGAAATAAACATGCGCTCGATGCGGTTACAAATCTAATTCTGATTGCTCCAGTGATTCCGGCGCTTGTCGCCACACGTCCAGATCAGCTTCCTAAGAAGTTTAGTCGGACTTGTGCCCTAATCCTTTCAGTGTTCATAAGGAACCAGGACGTTGTCGCGGTAACGCTGCCCACGGAAGGCCCTTGATTACGAAGTCGCCAACCACCTATGAGATAGTTGTTCGTGTCGCTCTATTCTCTCGTAGCTCAGTCCGCATCTGCAGTCGTCTCTTCTACTCGCGCCTATGTGGTTCCATTTAGCTTGACGCTCTACCAGCGGTCAGCAGTTTTCTTGGGATAGAAGAATAGGACTGAGGCACGTGTGCGCCATACCTGCTATAAAGTCCGAGCTTCTGAACCGAAGCGAGTTACGAAACGCCGTATGCTGTACAGAAGATTATGTGGCGTTAGTTATTAAACTCTAGAATAGCAACGTGCACTGCAACGTGCCGTATGGACATGCTTATCGTACGGCACGATGGTTCGGTACGTTGGCTGTTGTTGTGATACTTGCGACTCATTCTCGGGACTACGATATAGACAAACCCCCTAAAACGGAACGTTTATCTTTTGCGTGTCCGCAAAAGGTAATAGTCACATATCAATTGCATTATGATGTGTTTTCCACCACTAAGTGTGGGCAGTACATAGTCATTGTTATGTCAAAGTGAGCTAACGAATGTACGAATTTATTTTCGATGTAAACGATAGCGGCCCCGAGAAGATCGGTTCGGCAAATGCCCGGACTCGAAATCTGCAGCTCTGCTGAGTAAAAGCAAAGACCTTGCTGGACTCGGTACCCTTGGATTAGCAGCAAACCATGTAAATGAGTCCCTACATAATCTAAGCCTACACACATATATAATATGATTGAAAGGGGCACATCATATTCAATTTGTGGGGCAATCATCGGTTAACCGAATTTAATTAGTAGAAAACATCAATTGTTACGTTTGCAGAAAGTGCATGATTAACAAACGTGACCAAAACTCTGATTCATTTCAGTAGTGCTCGCCTCCTTCGAACACGTCGTCCGACAATGACGGAGAGAACGTTATCCCAGTCAACTACTTCGCTCGTGCGATCTAAATCTCTTCGACTGCCATCAAAAAACAAGGATATGATTCAAGTAAGTTGTATCTTACTTACACTAACTAAAAGCTAACTTAGTGAGGTGTCAGGGTTAAAAATAGTAAAATTTTTTTCAAGAATTGATTTTTTAGTCGATTACGTTTAGTATTGATTTTGCTTCAGTGGGTATTTCATTGCTAAAATACCTAATTATTTATAATTTTACCTAATTATCTATAAATTTGATCTTCTCATTAGACTTAAATCATCTTATGTTATTTGAATTTCTCTTCATCGCGTCGATTACTCTAGGAAAATATCCGAAACGTGTCAATGCTATCCCGAAGCGGATCTTTAAGGGACCACAAAAAAAACAAGGATCTCGTAGCAGCAGGTCGCGACGATCATTCTCTATTCGCTGAATCCGGGCGCACCGAAAAAGATGGTATTCGAGCTCTCTCGAAAAGTTGCCATGGTTCGCTTGGTAAGACTTAAGTAAAAATTTATCAAACGATGAACTTGCGCTGATCTATGTTCAGACAGAATAACCGCTAAATTCTATCAAAAAGCAAATCAATGTTATGGCTTGAGCATGTACTTTTACAAATGTACAACGTCAACCAAACGATTTCACCGGTTCACAATGCGATTCTTCCAACGCTTCGTGCAATAGATTGGATTTTACAGAACCGGCTTGGATATATGTCTGTCTTAATGGAAATGAATGTCTGCTTCCTCCCACCCGCTAAATTCAGACTGTAGGTGGGTGCAATGAAGGCCAGTTCGTGTGTCGATATTCGTCAAGGTCGGAAATAACTATGCAGTGGCCTGATATTCATGCCTTAATTTTTTTTAAGAACGTCGTTGAGTTCCCTGTATCGTCCTATTCGTTTACGTCATCAGGCTATAAGTCTGCCTATTAGGCAACTTCGAAAGGCGAACTCTGAAAACAATTCTGCAGTCGGCTATCTGCTTTTACTGTGCGATTTTTGCAAGAACTAATTTATGCGTATGAATAACTTGAACTAATAGACGCCTGACCTGAAAATAGATCAAGACCTCTACTTGCTACAACAAACTTCCATCAATTTGTGTTGTCTACTGTCATTAAGTTGATGACTCTCTACGTCGATACTCCGCTTTATTGTATCAGTGGAATCAACATGAATGTTAATTGCTCGAGATCCGTTCAACCTAAGCATCTTATTTAACAGAGCCTCTTATGCCCCTATGCAAGGTAGCCTAGGGCCACATCTTTCTCATATTTCGTGACAGAAAGGGCTTTAGCGTGCAACGGTATTTTAGCTGAAGCTCTGTGACCCGCTTTCAACCCACTTTAGGCAGTTCTTATCCCACGTTCTGTCTTAGCTTTAACTGAGCTTAGAAGCCCTCTTTTGCAGTACGCACTTCGGGCGTTAGAACTGAGCACAGGAAAAAATCGTTTACTATTGCTTTCATTTGTGTTGTTGCAGCGTATTCATTCAACAGAGAGGCAAGAACCGTCTTAGGCCTGTCATTTCTTCTTTTGACTCCGCTTCTTTTGAAATTGATGTTAACTGCGTACGGCAAGATCTTCCGGGTCTGTAAACGACAAAGGAAAAATGTTTTTGCTTATATGACCCAACATTCCGACGCAGCCCCATTTTCCGCAAATCATTATCCGGCCATTTGCCATTGCGCCGATGGGCAAGCTTCAGATGGCTCGTCTTCAATCATTAATGTATTGTTATAGCAATGGAAATCTCTAATTAGGACGCTGAGGCCTTCGTGCTGGTGTTTCCATTTCTAGATGCTATAGAATACACTTAATTTTTGGGTTAGCAAATAGCAGTTTTGGTGTCGTCGCACCAGAGGACGACAATGAGTACAATGCTACCTTGTTTCTTTTAGTTGATTTCGCACATTGGCTGAGCCTTGTTTTAGCAAAGTGCGACTTGGCCGATTTCCAATACGAGGAATACGGCTGTTGGATGCGTTTAGTTAATGTTTTATGTTAGTCGAGTGATACACTTTGTAGAGTTTAGGTAACAGGGACGGATTTATTAACAGTATTTAATATTTATCTAATAGCAGTGTTTAAAAACCCAGTATTTAATAACAGTTTAAGCTTTTACCGTTCTATAATCGTGCGTTTATTGACACTGAGATTGTGTGCTCTCCTATAAAAGAAGTTGATGGCGTTGAGGATTTTATACACTGTTACTGTTAATATGGGCTACCTGTGTGTACTGCGAAAGCATATCACGATACTTAAAAAGAGACGTTAGTAAATATATTCATCTTAATTCTCATTATTCTAGTACTATAAACTAGTATATGGCAAAAGCAATGGAACTGAAATTAAAATCTTTAGCATGACCTATAAAACACCAGCAGCAATAGCAGCTGCGAGCTAGCCACTAATTTTTGACTAATATTACGTTACTATGTTTGAAGAGAGCTCGAAGATATGTTTGGCCGGTTTATTTAGAAGGCCACTAAGGCCTACGGCAGGTTCCTAATGGAGGACCCGTCACAGAACCGTTGTGCTTTTACAAACAGTTCATCGTTGGAGAGCCAGAGTCATTTGCCCAACAAACTTTCAGTCTTTACGGTCAATGTTAAAGCATCGTACCGATTCAGTGTCCTTGATTCTGTTTGTTGCTTTAGCATATATGTAAAACAGCAGCTGCAGGCTTCGCTAGGACATTTTGTCATCATTATAACCTAACCGTGTTGTCACATGTCTTCATTGTGTCATGTTATGTTCTCTCCTAAACGGACGACAGGCAGCAACAATTCTGAGGGCACACGACGTAGTAGTACCAGCGGAACTTCGTTGTCCTTTCGTCGCTCTTTTGTCTCGCGAGGAGACCAATCAAAACTAAGCGCCCGCGCATCGCCGGCGTCTCCCACAAGAAACACACCGCCGCCAAGGTATGAGTACGAATTACGTCATACGAAATTATCTCTGCTATAAAAGAGATAATTTAATTAATAAGTTTTCGTTGGACCAGTGAAACTTAAATATTGACTTTTGGCTGTGCGAGCAGGAAAACAGATATTATTTCAGGTGTAATTACCTGATTACGTATATACATACAGGCTCAAAGAGTAGCGTCTATTGTCTTGTTTATTACTGTTATGATTCTTAATTTGTTCTCTGTTTGTCAGGCGAATTATTGTCCATTTGATATGAACTTTGAAATAGATGTACCCTTTTTCCGAACGCGACAATTTCACTATTTCATGAAACAGAGTTCTCAGGTTCAAAAGGCGTGACAACCTAAAACGACAAAAACCAACAAAGATAAAAATTAAAAAAAAAAAAACTGTCTTAGACAACGTCTAAAGCGATTAAAAGAAAAGAAAATGGTTCGGTTTCTATTTATCATTGGATTAAAGTGATTCTCAGTTTGTTATTTTATGAGATATGAAAAAGGTTGCATTTTAAAAAGAGATCTACTCTATAAACCTGAGCTTTATCTAAAATTTTTGACATCGTTGATAAACTGATGACAACAGATTTGGCGAACAAAGGAATAGCCTTGTTAGATGCTTGCCATCAGCAAACGAGGATTGGCAAAAACAAGCCAATGAACAAAGAGGAACATTATATTTTGATCAGGGGTGGTTTCTAAAAGGAAATGAAGCGATCTGTAATTTTACTGGATTAAGTTACCAATGCTCCAAATCAGACTTAACTAGTACTTTTAACTAACAAACTTTTCGTTAAATTTTACGTGGAGCACCAAGAAATCCGCTTTCCTAAAGTAGTATTTAAAGCAGCCAACTTTTCAGAGAGCGTTGCGAATTGCGTGAGCCAAGAGAAGCACGGAACAGTTCCAATAGTGGAATCAGCAATGGACAGGATTATGCTGCCGATCTGAAACTGCTTGTGGCAGAACATCTCAAGCTCCAACAGGAGTACGCCAAGGTCCGGCAACAACTCGTCGATCGAAATGCTGTGACAGCTATTGAACGCCTCGAGAAGGCGGAACGCAGTAACGGGCTAAGGAGTCCCAGTACGGGACAAAGAAGTTCCAACACTCCGAACTGCCCTTCTGAACTGAGCAGTATCCCCGAGCTCGAACCTCAATTGCCGCCTCAATCAGACGGCGATGCTAACAACAACAACAACAGCAGCTGTAATAACAGTGGCGGCAGTAAAAATCGAGATGTGGTGGTAAGTGCTGGTTACGAGCGAAAATTGGCATCGATGTTATCGATATTAAGCAACGTTAGTTTTATGAGTAGCGTAACGTGGGAAATACAGTATACAGGAAATATATTTTTCATTATATATATATATATATATATATATATATGGTCAGATATTTTTTGATGTAGAAAATTTGTTATGACAAGCTTTTGTGTTATGGTTAGTTTAGTTTCTGCTTAGACCCACTGATATCTTCGCCGGCATCGGTCTTTGCACTGGTCCTAAAAATGAAATTGTACTTCAATACCTTTCTAGTAACTTGTAATAATAATAATATCTTGGATTTACTGAGTAAATTATGAGACAACTAACTGTAACCTTATTTTTGAAATACAACAGCTTTCATCGGTTCGGTGTTCTTCCAAACGAAGTCGTGAAGAGCTCGCAGTGGAAGCCTACCGTCGGGAAGTGCTCCGTCTTCAAGAGGAGTTACACAGAATGCAAAAACTTTACTGGAACCAAGTTATTTTTCAACAAGAGAATACACGGCACCATCATGTATGTCTGATAGACAATATTCAAAGGCCGGGAGTTGAAGGCTTGCCACCATACCACGTAGTATTTTAGCCATTGTCTTCAAAGCTGTTATTTGTTAAAAGAAATTACTATTAAAATAGATTATATTTTTACAGTCTTCAAAAGAGAACCAATTTAGTAATACGACCAAGTCAGTTACAGGAAGATCGAACGACAGAATGTAGTCCAGGATAAACGTTTGATAGGACATTTTTTTCGCACGTTTCAATATGTTTTCAGGACGGAGATGAATCGGGCAGGATTGTGGTCGATCTGTTGAATCAACTCGAAGAGAATCGTGGAGAATTGCGCGAAAATCGTTCAAAGGTGAGATGATCTAAGGCATGGTGCATTCAATATATCTTTCTAATATAAATGTAATAACTTGCTTTCGACATTATGCCTTATAAACCGTACTAGCTGGCAATGCTTCATAACAAAAATATGCGTATACAGGTATGTATATATATAAAATATTGTTTTCAGGTGCGACGTCTGGAGGAGCAGCTAAGTACGAGTGTGCGGGAAACGGCAACATGTCACGATGCGCTGCGCGATTACCAGCTACGGCTTGATGAACGTGCAAATGCTGAGCGAGTGATAAAGCGGCAGTTAGCAGAAGCGATAGAAGAACTTCGCGAGACGAAGGAGGCACTTCAATTCGCCGAAGATGAGCTCCGGTCGATGGCCACTACGGAGTCCGTGAGCAGCAGTGGCATGGACCCCCAGCCACCACAGCAACAAAAACAGCTTTCCTCAAGGGAAAAATCACCGGAACAGAATAGCGAGAGGACGCCACCTGATGGTAGGTTAGCAAGTATACGCAACACGTGCTGGTTTTATATAGCATTAGACACTGAAAATAAGACCAATAAATGCCATTTTTAGGCCCTGAAATGTTTACTTTTCGTTAGCACACTATTTTAATACGTTAAATGGTCTAGTTATCACACAAATTAACTTTAGATCATGCATGCCTTGATTGGCATTGTTGATTAAACAGGCAAGTCCCACCAGTTCGCCAGTGTCAACGGTAAGCTCGAGGAGCTCTTCTATGACCACAGCAGAAAGGAAAATTACAATGGCCTTAGCCGTCAATACGCCTGTGACGACTGCTGTGCTAATCAGCGTCGCTTGCTTCAGGCACATCATGTAAGAGTTTGAAGTTTTACAGTGAGCACACAAAGCGGTAACTGGGTGATAGACGTAGCCACCGCAACGGCAACTACCTTCACATTGTTATTTGGTTATAAGGGCACGTAGTGTTTGACTAGTCCGGATCGGATCCTATAAATCTCAGCGATTATTTTTAACACTGAAGGTTTCTTTGATGCATACGTTGTGAACGGAGTGTTACGAAGCAGTCTCTTATAAAAGCCTCACTAACTCGATCATAAATAGCTAATTTTAGCTGCATGGATTAAGAAAAAAAAAGGAGCACAATAAAAACTAGGATACTGCGTGCATTCATTGCAACTCTTTAACAGGTGATTCTTGAGCTGGGCCGCCAGTTAGAGTCCGTGCTTCGGGAAGATGGACATTTCGCGGAGGAATATTTAGACCTGTCCGATCTCGAACTTAAGCAGATTATCGGACCGGAAAATGTCCTCCATTATTCCACGTTAGCAGTTAATGGAGAAGCATCTGCAACGCCCACAGAAGAAGTTCAAGAGATTGCTGAAAACACGGCACTAACTTGGGCGCGCCACACCGTCGCAGTCAGACACGTTTTGCGAGCTCGGCTTCAGGATAAGATAAAAACGGCTCAGGATCAAATGTACATACAAAGCCGAGGCTTTTCATCTTATATTTAATTAGAGAAATATTGTTACAACCGTGTAGCATACTTATATAGAAAAACCTGTAACTGCGCAAAGTTTTGACACTATCGGTAGTTTCTTCTCTGATAGTCGCTCAATTGTCTGACTACTAAATGACATTTGGTTTCACTGTATTTCATTGATCCTGTGGCGTTTACAGCGTTGAGCTCAAGAATAGTTTGGACCTTATGTGCCGTCGCCATTCTGACTGTGAGGAACTCGTTCGCTCGCTTGAGCTTAAACTGGAGCACAGTCGTACCGAAATGGGAGCAATCCGTGAGCGAATGTCTCGGAAACAGGACGAACACAGACATGACATCCAGAGTCTGAACCAACAGATTGACGAACTTAACAGCCGGAGCAGGTCTGCTAGAAAAATGTGGCTTTCGTTAATTTTTTTTCACTGAATAATAAATAGAATACCAAGCATATTGATAGTGCATGAGAATCAAGTGGGAAAGAAATAAAAGCATACTAACCAAAGATCGATACGAATTTAGACTGACGACTCGGTATTCCATTTACTAATGAAAATAGGTCGTGCCGGTGCCGATTAGATGGGGTCGCTGACGACAGTCGACAGAATGTACCAGTCGAGCGCGTTCAGGACGACATTTCACCGCTACCCAGTTGCAAAACTAATATGAGTCTTTCGCCGGACATGATTTGTACTCCTTACGTTAATCCAGCGGCTCTGCAACATGAAAATGTTTTGCTAAAACAAGAGGTATATGTAACATAATACACGGAGTGCAGTCATAGGTACACGTGAGGTCGTTGTATTCGTGTTTCAGGGGGCAAGAATACAAACACACTATACGATCCTACAATGGCTCGCGTAAGACCTACTTTTTTTTTAACTTCTCTCTTGTAATATTTCGAAGACACCGCCTTGAGCATCCTACCGCATTTGATCCTGCTCTTTTTCAAGGACTTATTTCCTAGGTTTAGTGCGCTACTTACCTCATGCATGCTTCCAAAAGGCGTTATGACAGCGGGCTCCCCTGAGTAATTTTTATCAAGTCGTAGACTAGCGATATATATGAATAGCTATATTACAAATAAATTTGTCAATTTATACAACTAATAGCGTAGATGCTATTTAAACAAGTAAATGATTCTAGTTTAATTTAAGGGAATTTCTGCTTCGGTCGAAGAGCAGAATTCAATTAACATACACTATAAAGTCAAAGTAATGAATTGTTCAAAAGTTCATCTCTAAGGTATTCTAGGTAATTACTAGCATCTCTAGGGGCAGCGGTAACACATCTCACTTATGAACCTGAAAAAAAAGAACTTAAAAGCCAAGCGATTACGTATAGGTCATACTTTTACAGCTAAAATTAAGAGTACGTCACCGTTCGTGTTCGGCGTCTGTTTCGAACATAGATAATGGCTTTCCAAATTTTTTAAGCCAGGCTCCATAAAGCAGTCACTGAGCCAATTAATTTCCACGATCAACTCACACTGTATAATAGGCATATTTCGTATGATATTTGATTGGTATATAGCATGTATACAAGTCTGCAAAAGGACATGACACCCTGTAGTAAAATTTTAAAAAATAGAAAAAAAACATATAATGCCGCGCAAAATGACACAAATTTACACATTATTTATGTCTAACGAATTAGGCCGTTAATAATAGTACAAACATTTCATACACCAAAGTCATTATTCTACTAAAGGTAAATAAAAGCTAATTTAACTAAGACAACTAAAACCAAACTCCACGATTTCAGAATCACGTCACTTCGAAAGACGCTCTGAAGTCGCAACCAACAATCACGCCTGAACCTTTAAAGCTATAAATTTGTAATTCAGGGTTACTTACTTAGCCTCTTTATAAACAGGCCGCTTATCCCTTCTAACTTCGTTTCCTTTCTGGTGCCAGCTTGACTGTTTGTGTTATAACAAAGCTTGTGTTCTGCATCTGTTCCCAAGCGTCCATGAGTCGTTCTAGATCTGAGTGCGCATATGCTTGCGGCTGTTTCTTGCACCATCTGCTCTCGTATTGTATATCACTAATTTTCATTCGTTCTTACATTTCCAGAACCGTAGCTAGTATTCCGTTAAGCAAAGGGTTTGAAAAATGGGTATATACTATTTTAACGTTAGCATCGCCATATAAAACGATCACTCGGTGCGATCGTAATCATTTCAGGCGTAAAATTTTCAAAATATCTTTGCCACTGATCTTCGGTATTTCTAGCCTATAATGAAACAGGGCTGTTCGGTATTGTGCCATTCAGCACGGTAGTGCGAGACCTTTCGGCCCTTACAATGCGTGTGTCAAACAACAACGACATTCGAGAGATAATAGTTGTATACGCGAACAAAATAACTCCTTTCAATCTATGTTGTCTGCCGACGATCCATATAACGTCTTGCCCTGACCAATTACGTTGTTCGAATCCCCCCATCCTCTCTCCACCGTTCCACCGCCGCTACTGCGACACGTAGCAGTTCGTGTGGTACGTAATGTGTACGGTCGCGTAATAGACGTCGCTGAAACAGTCGATCTGAAATCCGTCCATGCGTTTTTGCTACAGCAGAAGTACGGCATCGGTCATGCGTATGTCATTGAGTCGCTTTATTTGGCTTCGCATGCAACACTAATCATGGGTGTGGGGTGATGGGCACTGAGGACGAGAGTTGTGTTTATGTCGATTGGGTGTCAGGACAAATTTCGACCGATGGACGCAACGAACTTGTACTTCATATAGGCGGTCTATTAAACTTACCGTTCGACGAGCAGTGATTTAGCTGTACTCGATTTAATAGAACCTGTATCTTATTCCTTATGACAAAGCAATTTATAACTCCATAGTTTATTAATGTTAGAAACGATCGTGCGTACGAAACGTGCTAATTTATGCCTCGTTGATCTCAAACAGATGCAGCCTCTGATAATTCCTACACTGTGGGAAAACATCGAATAAAATAAAAAAATCTAAATCAAGAAAGGAAAAAAGTGCGGAAATCACTGAAAAAATCGTTTTTAGAAAGTTCGCGTTGAAGTAAGCATTAATTTTTGGAATTCAACAACGATGCCTAATTTCTAACAATTTTCATAAACTTCTCGTTTCGTGTTCTTTGTATATCTATCACGTGCTGAACTCACGCTCATTACAGAAGCAGCTGTACGGAGTTTCTATACCGCCCATATTTAACCTTTGGATAGTGGTACCGATTGCATTTGTGTGCTGTTGGGTGATGGTAAAACTACATAATAAGGTTGGAATGTTTTCGCAAGCTTCATAATAATTTGGAATGCGCAAAAAGGAATGCCCACTTACATCATCACCGACTTCAAAGACGCACCAAGAATAACCTTGTGGGCACTCGACGCACAAGCCCGTTATAAAAGACTGCTTCCACGTGTTCACCTAGGTTCGTGGTAACGAAAACCCAATGTCAGAAGGCTCCTCCGCGATCAGTATTGTTACACGCAACAAAGACACGCACTATGTGATATCTGGAAAGTTTACGAAGGGTCAGCCGCGTTGAGGTACACTATAACTGCTAAGCGTCAATTGTCACAAAGCGTGCGCAGGTCACGCATCCATCACTGTTCTGGTCTATATAGAAAAAAAGGTTGCTATTGTTTACATCGCCATTAGAGGCTGACATGAAGTTATTGTATAAAGCAAAAGGCAACAGATAAAAACGACGATTAACTGTTCACCTTCTACCAAGAGGCATCTAGTTTGGCATATTTCGAACCGACTGACTGATTTGGCCTTTCTCCAATGTTTTCCGTAATGTTTTTCTCAATAATAATGATTTAAATAGAAATATAACTTCCAAGAGAGCTTCAGTGAGCTTCCAACTAGATGAAATATCGTTTTTTTTCTTTTTTGATGGCTCTTCTTAAAATGGCCCGTTATTTCTTTGAGTATTCAATGGAACTCCCTCAACCTAAACGATAGCCACTAATCTCGGAAATGTTTTGACCTTCTAACGAATGTGACGTAAATTCGTATAAATAATCATACAAAGTCTCCATGCAATTTCCATCAGTAAAGCCACAGGCTGAACTGCGTTAGCTGGAGATGTGGTCTCACCAGTGCGCCTCGAATTTGAACGTCCTCGTACAAGACTCGCCGACTCTGTATAGTTCTTATAACACTCTACTATAACGAACAATTTCAGATCAACAAACTTCGCGAATCGGCGCAAGGTCAAGAGGAGCTAGTTCGGGCGATGGCTGCGAAATTCCATTGCTCACAACAGCTATGGGAGGATAACTATCGAAGAACTCGTGCAGAGCTCCGAGCTCGCGACCAGCAAGTGGACTCCGTTGTTGAGGTCCTACGAGGACTACCCGATCTAGTCGGACAATGCGCCGCGCTACATCTGCTTTTTCGAAATCTCACTGATCCTGGTGCGCGACCACCTGCCAATAAGCTCGGTGTGAAGGCCAGTGGCGTTGTTGCCTCCGCTGTCTAAGCAAGCGTTACTCGCTATCTATCTTACACCCAACTAAATATTCACTACCCAATGTGGTGTCAGCATTGAGCTGGACAACTTGGAAACCCACACCGATACTTCCTTGACATCATAACAGTTCAGTATAGATGATGCCTAGAAATCTAGCTCAAATTACAAAATGAAGGTTGCAGGTTACTTTTCTATGAAAGTACACGAACGTGTGCCAGCGCCAAGTGCCTTAGGTAAAGCAAATATATGGTCCGTGTTAATGGAGAAGGTGAGTAAGGGGTGCCACTGTGTTCATCTAAAGTGAGTTCCATTGAAAACACGAAAAATAACCTTCAACAAGATTTAGCAGTCAACCAAAAAAGCAATGGCTCTACAGCTTACAAGTGACGTTAGTCACAAACCGGGAGAGTTCGTCAAGAGTTGGAATGCCCGCCCTTTTCAAAATTTGCGGATTATTAGCTCTTCTTACAGAATTTATAACTTATTGAATGCAATTTCCTCTAAACACAAGAATATGCTAACATGGAACGTGTTGTTAGCCTATTTCAACATGTTCATACAGGTTCTTTGTCGCTTTTCTCTTCAAGACGGACAAACGTTGATTGCACAGTACGTACGATGGATACAGGACGCAATGTACTGAAAGAAAGCCAGAAAGTAGAATTTTGCAAAGTATCTGTGGGAAGCAAGATTGGTGGAGACGGCGAAATCACTCGTCGAGCTGTATGTCGATCCCGATGCGTCATTAATCGTATCAGTCTTTTTTTCTGCCATCATCAGAAGTCACTTCTGTTTCGAAAATCGATACGACCCTTTATTGAAAAAGGGTCCTTTATTGAAAACAGAAAAGGAAACTCCTGCCATCGTCCGGGTATTTCGTTTTACCGCTATGGGACTAGTCACGAAATCACTACTGACCGTTAAAGCCTCCTTAGCCAGTCACGTTGGCTTAATCGTTAAGCCATTTAATATTACACTAACCATTGAAAACGGACCTGCAAAAACTCAATTAAGAACAACCTTTAAAAATTTGGTACATACATGGGAACGAACCTCTACGCCGCTTGTCATTGACTTAACAATAAATTAATTAAATCGTTGACTTAGACAGAAATTGCATTTATCGTCTTATCTCAAAAATCTGTGAAAAATACAAGCTTATAAGAATACACCTGTTCTTTTTTTCTCTGATCAGTTCTCTTCATTCCTCCATCTCTCTATCTAAAACCTTCTAAAACCACGACACAGAGATATCTTCATTCGTTCACGTGCGCCCTGTTTCAGCTAGGCGGTATGTATACAATTGACGTTATCTCTCTGTGTTAGCTAATCATTGAAGACGCAGCACTGAATGATTTCACACGATTTCTTCCATTCCTTCCGGATGGCATCGATTCAGAAATCTATAATGAGTTCCTTGTCATAGTGCGAAGGAAACTGGAAAGGAAAAATTACCTATATACGTTCATATCTTAATTGTACCTTAGCGTGCCGTTGCATTTCGCACACGGTCGTTGAAAATACCGCGAGTAGAAAGTACGGCAGAAATAAGTCTATGTTACCTGCTGTTTATTATCGGGTAGCGTTCGAAAAGGGGCTGCATGTGTATGGGTACGGGGTTGGCTGGCTTGAATACAAAGTCACACTGACATAGTGGTGCAAAATACAAATCACACGGAACTAGTCGTAAATGGCCTCTGCGTGCCGCCAACATAGCGCTAATCTGCTAGGGGCCTGGACAGACAAAGCGTGACTTTTATCTATCGTAACAAACCTATGTTTGACGCTTCTTTTTTATTAAGAATTTTTGTTAATCTATACGACATTGTACTACTCGCACCGGAATAGAGCCCGATCAGTGTTAACTTAGCCAATCTTTTACGACGTACGCTATTTATATGAACGTACATAGATCATCGAGTAGTAATGTTGAAAACCTTTGTTTTTCTTCGGTGCGTCTGATACGGGGTGCCCTCAGTGGCCTCGTTCTGCTCTTGGCACTTGCGGCTGTGGAGACAAATAAAGCGATGAATTAACTGATTTGAGTAGGACGGTATCAATATTATGAAGAGTGAAATATATGTCAAAGTTAAAGCCTATCCTCGAACAGTAGACTTTTTCAGCCAAAGAAAAAAAGAGGACGTGTTCGGTAAAGCTGTGTGTCACTAGTGAAACGTAACCACCATAGCACGGTTTTGTTTCGGCCTGACCTTTTTCCTCTGGTGATGCTTGAAATCGTATTCGCGGCCGTATTTCCAATCTATCTAATTGAAACATGCGAAAATAGCAGCATTTTATAAACAGGCCTAAAACATTGCCGGCTTACCCAACCTATTTTGAACCTCCAAAAGTAGCAGCTTGCCGACCTAGCTGACTCATCTGTTTCTAAATAGAAGTTGCTTAGATACATTGGAAAACTCTTCAGGCTACAGTGGGGCCAGGACTGCATCTACCTGATAAAAATCTTCAGCAAACATATTCATGTACCTACTTTTGTTGTCCGACGTTCGGTAAGCTTGTCTCAAACAAGCCGTTTAACTAAACGCGTAATCGTGGTAACCTTTTGTTAATCCTAATGTAGACACTTTAGTAGCATTAAATATATCTTTCGTGCCATCTTTTACATGCAACATTTTTATTTAGCAACTTTTTTCGATACTGACACAACAAGCCTTGTCTTTGCAACAGCCGCAATAGCATTAACTCCGATATGAGTAAATAAAATACTATTTTGTGATGTGTCGCGCCGTTCTATTTGCGTTCATGTAAACTTTGTATAGAGTCAACTAAAGCCCGAAGCAAATAATGGACAAATCAACAGGATCCGATAATAATATCCATAACAATACGAATTATTAGTAATCGATAAATAAAGTCATTAAATTGTGTCGTTTTATATCGATGAGTCATCTATCTATTTTCAATCCTTACACAGTGTCTATTGTAACTATCATCGCAGGATCGTATTCGAGTGTTTTCTATATTTCGCTTTTAAGATGTTGCAACCTTTTTTTAGGTAAGCAGTGTGTCAAAATATCCCTAGCGAGAAAAATCATCTCGTCTGAATGACATATGAACAAAAGTTAAGCGCACGAGTAAGTGAGTATTTTCTAATGGGTGCAAAAAAAAAGCCACTTCCTCTAAACGAACGCCAGATTTATAAAGCAGAGAGGCATATTTTCATAGCTTTTTGTTTTCTACCCCTCAACGGAACAAGTTACCAAACATCAGCTACCGCACGCCATTGATGAAGGGATGCCCTCGTATGGTAAATTTATGTAGGATGCAATTATGCAAAATCACCCTGTATGTACCGTCACCTTGCTGCAATTTGCCTACATGCCACTTGCCCTAGATTCGTTGGCATAGTGCCCTACACATGCCCGACGAATAACAATAAGCTGCCCCCCTCACCGATGTCGCCGCTGCTATATTCGGCCACCGCAGTTAGATGGCCCTTCTAGTCTCTGTTCACTGAAGTAAAAGCCGACCAGGACAGCCAGGATTGTGCAGACGAGGCCTCGGCTTTCTTTATCCCTTCTTCGCTCCGTAGTCGTGCGTATTCAGCCAAACCAGCCACGTTGCTCCAGCAAGCAAACGAGCAGAGAGGACAGCACAGGCTTAGAGACAACAGCAACGATCCATCCAGTCCTTTCCAACATCTGCAAATGTAGATGAATGTAACATCTGTCGTGCACTGGTCGACGGCCGTTTGGCTCCGTTGCCTCGCCGCTGGGGCCACCTTTAGCCTTAACCAGAATACAGCGGAACAAGTCGTCGCGAACTGCTCACTCGCTCATGTCGACTATAGTTTGCGTCTACGAGGCCCTCTCACAACAGCCTCGATCAGAAAAAGGAGATGCACCCGAAAAAAAAACCGTGACCGCTTCCCTCGCCACTTCCTGGGAGCAACGAGTGCAAATGTAGCCAGCCAACGGCAACCGAAGACCTTGTGGTGCGCTCCCGTTCGACAGATACGAACCTACACACTTCAAGCTTACCACTGCTTTACGACTCCGCCTGAACCACTCCCTAGAAGACGATAAAGAATAGAGTGAAAAAGCTTTGCGACGTTGTCTGTTTGCGTCTACGCCGTGTGCTCATAAAGGCCGTTACCAGATTTCGAACATCGCTTACTTTTTCTGTTTTCTTTGGTCTCCTCGACTATTCCTTGTAGCTTTTTTCGGTACCGCTTTATCTTTGCCAGCTGCTAACCCCTGAATGCTGAAGGTTGCAGGAGATGAACAGAACAAAGAGGTACGTGTAATACGGTGAGAACACACTGCTGTGTCGACAGCTGGGTCAGCCAATGAAATATGGAGATCCGTGTGCCACTTTGAAGAAAGATTTCTACTTTTTTCATCGTCGTACCCGTCACCGTCGGTATCGCCACAATGGTAGAACATCCAATGGGAAAAATTTAGAGTTTTTTGTGACAACGGCTGCGGAAGTGGCTTGATGCAGCTGAAGCCCTGCAGCGTTTCGTGGTGATGGTGACAATAAGCGATGTGTGCTTTCAGCAAAGCTATTGGGGAAAGTACGTTACAAACACGTTTGGAAAACAGACATTCTATCCGTACATAAGACGCGAGAAAATTAGCTTACGAGAACAACGCGTGTGAAACGATTAATGCATCACTTTAACATAACGTGGCTAGTAATTATCAAGTGGATCAGTAGAATCTGGAGAGGACCAATGTCATAATCAAGTCATGCGAAAATAATCTTCACGCGAGCTTTGTTGTGTTTCTGAAACCACCAGGCCATTTCAGTCAACATAAGCGCCTTCAATATTCCAATTTTTACACAGCACTTCTTTCAGCCTTCGTCTTAGTCCGTAACATTACTGTATTGAAGTTACTGAATTGTGCTTTACTGTAACGTACGTAGTTTGAGCTGTCGGGATATCCAACATCATTCAATCTATCATGTACGATGATGATATGTTATTGAGATCTCTGTCTTATTCTATGTCTTAATAAAGATGCGTGTGACTCGATTTGAAATCGCTACGAAGAAATTAACTTTCTTGATACTTAGCTCAGTGCCGGGTAACTTACTCTTCATAATGACAATTCCTGCAAAATCCGGTAAAAGGTACATGATGTGAATTTCTGCTGTCGTTCTACTGACCGCAATCTCAGCCAAAGCCCAACTTCTTCTAACGTTTAGCGATGTTACTGCTGAAATGTAATGCAGGCGGGTAATTGTACCTAACTTCGAATAAAAGCCATTTTTTCTTAGATCAGATCGATGAATGATCCGTTATCAGCGATACGCTTCACCCGTCTCTCAGGCAGCTTTTCAGTTACATGCTTGTCTTATAATATCTTTATTTGCAATGCACTAGTTGAGGAGTTTTATTTACCCTTTCTAAATATTGGAAATCCTTCCTGTTAAGAAATTTTTGCAATATTCGAAGAAAAATGGTAATCGGAAGGTTATGACCTGGATAAGGAAAAACGTATTTTTTTGAATGAATTTCCTTAAAAATCGGAACAATTCGCTGTAATCAATGTAGGTAACGCTTAAATTTACGTGAGTAGAATTTATAGAAAGGCATTCTGCTGTAGTTCGACTAAATTCACAACATCATCATACTCTAATGGAGCCTTGCTTTAGCTCTTGCTTGAAACAGATTTACACGCTCTGGCCATTTTTGGCCTATTTTCAGTGGTGCTAGTACAGAACATCCATTCATTATCACCCGACCAGGAGTAAAATTATCCTGGTTCGATTGGAATACGCGATTGGCCGTGTACGCAGTGCTCGACTGACCGTCGTCATCGTTTCCCCGATCTGACAAAAGCGGACATACGTACTTTGATTGACTAGTTAAGGATTTCAGTGCCTTTGCGATTAGAGGGTCAACCTGCACGTGATCGATCCTGAACGCTGAAGTTCCCGTTTTGAAATCAAATGAACCCCCTTCCATAAAGTGGCCCATAATATCGGGTCCGTGAACCTTACAGATTTCTCCAAACCTTTGATCACATTGAGCTCTCGCCAAAAGATAAATTTCAAAATAGTACCTACATACGTTTTTGAGATCTGTGTCTTTAAAGGCTAGTAACAACTGAACTGACAGGTTTATTCGGGTCAGATACGGCGTCAAAAAGGAGCCAGAAAACTATGGTACAAATGCAGCGAATAAGCCCTTTTTTTTTAACTTAATAAATTATAATTTGGTTGCTGCGCATTGATGTGTATTGTACTTTGAAAACGTTTATAGACGACATCGATATCGATAATTATAGTAATTATTACCAAATGTTATCTCTTTAACAATTGTCAATAAGAGAGTTTTTACCAGTTACTTAGCTAAATTTCAGTGGGTAGCCTATGCCTTAGTTGAATGAGTTCGGATCACATGCTATGTGCTATTTTCCCAATCTGTATTCCTTAGCTGTTCACTGTATGAAATATGTATCAAGAGTTGGTAATTTTAGTATCTTATATCAGCAACATGACCCGTTCATTTCTTTTTCTTCGTCCTTGTCTTGAAGGAGACATATGCGATTAAACAGAAGGACACATTACGGCGTTCCAGTCGACTCCTTCATTCTGTTTCTTTCGAAATACTGCCCCGCCGTCGACAAAATGGATTGAGCGCGCCTAAACACAAATTGGTTGCGTCTAAGAAGAATTTACTCTTAGGGTTCCTCGATAAAGCAGCAGCCACACATGACTAGGACTGTCCTGTTTGTTTGCATATAAAAGATAATGAAAGAAGTAACAAACGGAAAATAGGCTGAAAATGGACGACGAGTGCCAGGTCTCCCCCAGCCTCACAACGGAACTGGCAGTGTTAACACGGTTCATTGCACATCACTTTCTAACGTTAGGACAATGCAGCAGGAGTTTTAGAAATAATAGCTGCAGTAAACTAATGATCCAGTGGTAAACAAATCTTCACGCTGTTGCTAGGTTCCCTCCCGTATCGAGCCTCCGCCAGGAGCACGCAGGAAGCCATCAGGAACAACTAAGAAGCGGGATGCCGCAAGTTTGGTAGTGTGAGCTTCAAGTGACTTTAAGCCTGCACTGCTCAGCCTGTCGAACCCCTTTTCGACGTAGAGGTAAAACGCAGAGGCACAACTTCTGAAACACTCAGAACGAAAGGGGGTAAGGTTGACAGTGATTAGGAGAAAGAGGTCTTACGTTTTCGCGCTATTCACACAAGTCACAGTGCACTGTGCGTGGCTAGTTAGTGACAATTTACAATCTGACAATCAGGGATTTAATACTGAGCTGATTAACCAATAAAAATAACAAATTATTAGGGGCTAGACGGACGCCTGAGTCAAATAACAAAAGCTAAATGAGTTTATTATTTTGCATCTAACAAAAGCCAGTTTGCATTAAATCCGTGTGAACAGCACTCTCCATTAAGTGCGCAGCTGGCTAACTATTGTTGTAGACTTCCTTGATAAGGAGATAATCGATGTTTGGGTTCAACCGTAATTTGGGATCTGTATTATGGTGACATGCTGCTTTCGCCAATAATAACCTACGTAAGTAAAATTTGGCGTTCAGCCTAAAGACTGTTTTGATGCTCTCAGAAAGCCGGTGTATGTCAGGCACGTACTTTGTGATTATATGCGATATTTATATAATCGTTTACTTTACTCATTCGTGAACGATCCAGGTACTCGGTCGGTCAAAGGCCTCTTTTATCGTCAGAGAAAATTGCAGTTTTTTCGCGCTATTGTTTTCTATGTTGGTTACTGGAGAATTTTTCGTTTGCAGAATTATGAAGCCATATTTCATAGATTAAAGCATCGTACCGATAACGTGCAAAGTTGAAATTTGAATTATTTTGTGGGTTGTTTTACAATAGTTCCTACACGACAAATGGAAGATTCGCTGTGGATATCGTCGCGAATATCATCGCCCTTTATTTGACTTAATGTTGTTTGTCAATTTTCCCTTGCGACAGTGAAGTCAGTCCGCTACTCAACGATAAGTCACAATGATACGATTAAGTGCGCACCAAACGAGAATTCTAGTATATGTTGGGCTGTTATAGCTTCGATAGAAGACTACAGGTTCGAAATATATCTTAATATGGCAGAGAAGACCTGTTAAAGACATATACTAACTCTGATAGATGTGGTGTGTTCTCGAGTGATTTTTAAAATAAACCATGATACTTTTCGGCGCCATATTGGAAAGCTGAATGGATAAAAGCGGAAACGACGAAAAAACACAACTACAGTATCGATCATTGTGAAAGTTTGCCGTAGTCGTTACTCCTGCACAAGGCTGCGTCGACACACATCGTCAGCAATTTTTTTGCCCAGCTTGATGACATAACATATAATAGCTAACGTAACCATGGGCAGTGATGCGACATATGCATATGGGATCCGCCTCAAAGTAGACAATGTACAACAGATTATGTTCGAGAGGTGAACGTATACCAATACACAACAATACAGGAGACGTTTGTCTACGTAGGCAGAGTGTACACCCGAAACAGGAACAGCTGTTGCCGTCGTGCCTACGGAAACTGACACGTCATGATGGTGTATAACAATTCCTTTTTGATGCAAGTTCCTTTGCAGACGCGTTATATTTAGGAAACTATTTTAAGGCTAAGCGAACGAAGCTTCCAATTAAAAACAAATAACATGTATAATCTGCGTCGTAAAAACGACTATACGACACATTAATGCTTGTTTTGACAACATAACCAGTTAAATAAAGCGCGCTTTGTCTATGATCTGTAAAGGTGAACAGCGTATTTGGTATTGCTCGTCACACTTTTATAAAACTTTTTATAGAACTAAAGTTCTAATGTATTTTTATAAAAGGAACGCAAGAATGGAACGGTCTAATAAGTTATCTACTGGAGCCTTGTCTCTGAGTGCCATATTTCATATCTGCGTTCGGCAGTTGATGCTGTTCCAACAATAGCGAATCGCTGGAGGTTGATCAAGTGAAGAGTTAAACCAGAATAGAACGCTAACAAAACTAATCTTGTCAGTCAAGGCACCCTACGATCACGAAACAACATGAACAAACCACGGTAAAAGCTGCTGTCCCTTAATTACGACTTGTCGGACTGGAATGAAATTTCATACAAATGCTTTATTTACACAAGGGTAATTTAACGTAAAAACAGCAGCAACAATGTCGCCTCTGTTCAAGTTGCTGATGGAAGACTAGGAACGGCCATGTCCGTTTTGTGGATTGACAAACGCTTTATCCAGTCTACGCAGCAGACGTAGAGGTTTTCGGCATCGGAGAACGCGTTCGACTAGTCTGTCTGCGCAGCTTTCTGAGCTGTACCAGACTGAGTCGCAACGGTCACTAAGCCCTTGCAAAACTTATCTCATTAGAAACCCGTTTACTCAGAAAACTTGTGAGGCGAAGCCACCTCCGTCTACTGACGGCTACACATTATGCCTTCCGGGTCAAACTGTTGGATCCCAGCGAAATCCATACGAAGATGACTTTCTGCAGCAGGTTGAGCACGGTCTACTACCTCCAGTGCTGGCGCAATTACTTGACTCGTTGGGCCATTCACACCTTTTCAGCAGCGGTCGTTTACCACTGAGTGTGCATAATCATCTGCCAAAAAACAAGGCTATACAATACACACTCTTAGAAACGAGTAATTCATTGGTAACCAGCGATGTCCAACAGATTGCTGCTAATTGGTCGCTAGAAGGAAAGCTTCAGTTAGAAGCGCGAATGCTGATCGCAACGGCCGAGCCGATCTGTCTCGAACCTGACGTCACCGTAGCGCTCGTCGATAACTGCTTTCATTATAAACAGAAGCTCATGAGCGGCTTGACTCAGTCGACGCGGAAGGGACCCCCAACTAGGCATCCTCCCTTATTTGGCTTCGTCGCACGTTTGAGAGAACGACGGAAGAACAAAGCCACTAGATCCTCAGAGCGAACCATGGTCTGCGAAGAGCCGGCGACCACAATGGAGCCTTCACTAATCGATGTATGCGAAGGTCATTCCTTGGTGCGAGGTCACAGCCAACAATTCGACGCGTCTTGTCCAACAATATATTATGGAAACAATACATACTGGTTCAGTAAAGCATACGGCAAAAGTATTCATCCTACAAACGCCTACTGATGAACAATACTACGGAATTCTGGTAACGTATTTTGGTGAAAGCCAATCTCAGTGTATGTTTCGACTGGGCTCACTATTCAACGTCCGCCTCTACATTAATCAATTTCGTGTGCTTTTCACTGAGGAGGGTCAAAAACCTGTAAAAATTACACGACTCACTCCTGGCAAGGATCCGCTTACATGGTATACGCGAGGCCCATATATATATTAGCCCGGCAAACACAAACGGGTGCTTTGGTGTTAGCCATAGCAGAGCAGAAGAGACGCGCTACGGAGTCGCCAGCAGCTCCGTCGTCTACCGTGCCACGAACGAGTCTGGCGTATCTGACTATCGAATCGGGGAATACTCATCGCATAGAGATCGCCTACCCGCGCACGCGGTCGAACATTAACATATGGCACAGTGTGCCGAGAAGCAACTGGACGCCTTGTGTCCCCCCGATCCCATCTCCTTTACCTCTTTTTCAGACTTGGTCAGCGCAGTTCACAGACGATCTTCCATAAGAGCACCACACAAGGCCGAGGCAGATGAGGTAGAGGTCAAGACGTGACATCAATCCTACTCATGCTCAGAACTATGAACAGTCGAAGTCTAAACATATTCAATATTAGGTTTAATTTAAAAAGAACTTGTCTTCTGATAAACGCAATGTTTTCCCGCGAAGAAGCTATTCATTCTATTTGTTATTTTGTTTGTAATTTGGGTTCTTTCCCTTTTTGGCGCCAAAAACGATTTTGTTAGGCCTATATTTGTTTGTGTAGGTATGTTATGATGACTGAACAGTCAGTACTTATTCATTTTTTTTGTTTATGTCAATACGATGTGAGGAGCATTTTTTTTAAAATGTCACATTATAATCATACATTTCATTAAAAAGAGAACTTGAACTCAATCCTCTTTTCTTCTTAAGTTATTGCACCTTATGGTATAATACTTCATTCATAGTAACATTTTAAGCTGCACACATTTGTGTAGTGAGTTACGCAGTTATGCTGTTTTATTTTCATGTGAAAAGAGATTTTCAAATAGAACATAATCGTAAATGTAAAAAATTAGATGCAGTAACAAAGCCTGTATATATATATATATATATATAGATTGATGAAATTTGGGAGGTGAATTTACCCATACAACAAAACATTGTGTCACGAATCAGTCAAATGGGTCACACTTTTTTTTTGTTCTAGTGATTCGTATAAATTCTAATTAAACTTTTATTGAAATTTAGTTTCTTCTAGGAAAAAATCTTCATCGTTCAGTTAAAATGTTCGTGTCAAACGATAGAAATTTATGCCACGATAAATACTGTATATAATATGTAAATGAGATCGGCATTTGACCAGATGATAATTGTCTTCTACGAAGGAGAAAATGATCACTGGCTATGATGAAGTCATTTACGCAATGGCATGACAGACTTCTTAGTAACGAGTCGCTGAAAAAGGCCTCATCAAAAAAGTTGAGTTCCCTATTACCAGAATCAAACCAGTGTTACGTACAGATAAATAAGTTATACAATATATAAAGCGTACACTGCGTATGAAGAATTAAATTCGAAGGCCTCCGGTACAATTTGCCGTAGAAATATTTAGTTTAACTAATTACGATACGGCTAAGTATGCTGCTTATGACGTACGCGTCCAATCGTTCAAATACGAGAAAGATTCATTAGATACATCATAGTCTGAATGCAGGATAACAACATGATATCTGGAGCCGGTCACCGTCCGTAACTTATATAGACATAGGATAAAGCGAGAAATCTATGCGCTATTTAATGGTTCATAGCTTTCTGATTATTCTTTCTTTTCAAGGTGTAGTTAACTTTAGGAGGAAAAAGCGGAAATATATAAGTGTAATAGAAGTACAATAATCGCAGGTATAATCGCAGAAAATTTCAAGCAAATTCACCGACGCAACTTGCAAATACCCGGATGTAAGTTATGCTTGAGACAGAGGCAACTGTCCCGGATGCCCATAGACAACGTTCCAATAGATCAAAAATATCAATGAGCTTCACTACTTCACTAAAAAGTTACAGCAAAACATTCTGAAAAACTACTGGCATCGGCAAATCAAGTGTCCATCGAATAGGGCAAAGTATTCATTGGGCAATTTTTTTTCGGCGATATAGTGACTGATGTCAATCACGTGACTTTAGTGAACAAATCTGTTCCGATGGGGCAAAATGTCTGCACATCTTAAGGGACTGATGAGCATCTTCCAAACAGGTGAGGAAAATAAAGAGATTATTTCGGACTTTTTTTTTTGTAGGAACACCTTCGAGATAGAAGTCTACGTCAGAAAACCGACGAAAGCCGCTATTAGCCAACAATACGTCTAAAACCCATAAGGAAACGGGAATATGTCAATTGTGTTTTATGTTTTAAAGATGAAGCCGTTCAACATGGTGGACACCATAATGGTGGGTTTGAGGGAGTCATCATTTAATGTTGGAAGCTCTATCAACAAATCTCTCACTGGCTTCAAACGTCCCATATAATCTTTGAAAAAAACGTTATTGTTGTATTGATTAATCATTTGAGTGGCTTGGTTTAATAACAGTAATATTGTTTTTGAATAAAATAAAGATTTCTAGGTAGAACAAATTCTGTTTTTCAAGCTTTTTATATTTACTTGTCTTTATTTGCCTTCGCTAAAAATGTCGTTTAAAAGTGGCGTTTGCGTAGGCAGCCTATAACAGGTTTATATCTTCTCTAAATATTTACATTGATCAGCAATGAAAATTCATATTATTATTTGTCTCCACTGTTGAAACTATTTTCATGTTGAAATGTCATACCAATTTATATGGCGACATTTATCGTTTAACATTTACTATTTATTTAATATCTCATAGGCCTGACGTCAGTAGGGCGTTTCAATGATTTTGCTGCTTGCGAGAGCAGAGAGAAGCAAATCAATACAAATAAAAACAAATGAAATCCTATCCTGAATCGACATTTTCCCCTTATTTGTGGCAACTTTAGGTGTTGCCATGACAGGCCACTTAACCTTTAACAGCGCAACAATGAAAATACATTAAATATTTTCATGGGTGAATGTTTCCAGCTGATCAGAGCTCTCTTGATCGGAGCTTTCGGTATAATTAAAATGGCATTAAATCACGGATGGTTACGCCAGACTGTATTTTGTAGGGCGCCAAATTCAAAGGTAGATCAATTAGTAAGGCTAAAGTAAGCAATGCAATGTCCGTATTCGTGAAAAGTGAACTTTATTTGCCAACATTCTGTTGATGAGTTTAATCGAAATTATTACAATAATCGGAAAAGCTCAATGCGAACGAAAACGAATAAGTTTACAGTAACAATATTGGCTCGGGGCATCGACACTTAAGTCAAACACTTAACTTAGTCGGATAGTATTTTCTCCGAATGCCCCCTGAAAGACACTTGCTTTTAAACTGTTGCTGCGCCTTTTTTTCTCCCAATAGATCTTTCTTTCAGATACTGCAGTTTTGCCCTTGTTAGAGTTTCGTATTGACGAAATGATCATGTTTCATCAAATATATAGCTTACCGAAACTCTTTAAAGTATCGCTTACCATAATCGTCTTTCTCAATAACGAATGATGTTTTTATGGGAACGCCGTGTTGGACATCGGCGTAAAGGCCTACGAAATCAAGCTAGCTAGGTATTTGTCATTTCTGAATCGTGGTCCGTCGCATGCTTGCAAACTCCGATATGTAGAAGATTCATGTCGCCGCGGACAGTATAGAGTACTGAGGTATCTAGCGCCTCTGCCGCTTCAAGCGATGCAATAGAGTGGTTATCTTTGAACTTCTACTGATAATGGAATATTGAACAGAGTCGATAGGAAGGCCATCGATTGATCCCTGGAGGGTTTTAAGAAATGTTTGTGGTCAAATTGCTTGTTGATCACATCACTGTTCGCCGTCATGACTATTTTTGCCTAGAGATACAAGCGTACTTGTTCTGCTGTTTCTAAAGGTACAATAATAGAGTTTTTTTTTTTTACAACTAAAAGCTGTATTTACATGTGCTTCAATTTTGAAAACAAGACTATCATTGGTACACAGACTGCCTTGTCAAAATGGGAGACCAGGTACACAAAAACACACTGAAATCGTTCTGGAAGATCAATTGAACAACAGGTGGTAATTTTGGGCTTCGTAAGCCTACTTCTCGAGCGAGGCGATTAAGTCTAGGATAATAAAACTGCAAGTCTAATGGATTCAGTGGATCTTGTGGAGTATCCCTCTCGTTGATGGGGAACATTGTTCTCATTAGGATTAATAATTTATTGCTGCAATTTCTTGAAATTTACTGAATCAACGCTCTTCTGTAAGCTTAATTAATAAGAAAGAGATAATTAGAATTTAATATGTGTACCTACAGCTATTGTCCAACTAACTTTAGTTGTTACATACACACTGGTGATATCAGTTCGCTATCTGCGACTGCGTCGAATTTAGAAAATGGGGTGTTTTTGATTATTTTCATACTTAGTAAACATTACGTTCCATTAGGGGTAATGATAATAGCACTATCGTAATTTGAATCACCATGATAAAGCATGTGCATTGTCTAGTCGGATGTTTGTCTATTGGATACCTTAAATTGACAAAATCACATGCTATTGTCCCTCTTCTGTCGCATGAGCGGCTCGTTATGGTAATACATTATAAGGTAAAATGATGATTCTGCCTAAGTTTACGAGCCATGGCTTCGTCGGCCTGTTACATCATGCGTTATTATCAGCACTTATAAACGGCATGATAATCACCAAACGACGAACATCGTACAAAGCTTTTGGATGTATTTTTCTAAATGTACGTTTATTGATTTAACAGGCGTACTTAAGCACAACATGAAATCATCGTAATTTCACTTGGAAGAGCTTTTGCAAAGGCCATCACAAACTGCTGAGCTTCTTTTGCTTAAGCTTTTAATATATTAAACTGTCTAATGACGCAAGAAGTTTAACGCAAGCGCAAACGAGCCCGTTTATAGTGACGACATTTGCTTTCAACATCCTAATCGAATTAGAAGGTCCATATCCCCCGTTGGTACTGTCAGGTAGCGTCTTTCCGAATGCAGGTTTATCTTAGACAGGTTGTTCATTTCAAATGGTTGTTGTCTCCCTGATTTTACAAGCGTTTTCATCAGCTTCAGCACTTTCGTTTCCATTGCGACTTCTTCGCCGAAGGTAGTCTTTCGAGACGCCCCGAAATACATCCTAGTCGTCGGTATCAATGATGAATTGTGTTCGTATGAAAAAGCCATTCGCCTGCCACTTTGGACCCTGAGCTGTTTGTCAAAAACATTATTTATCTATACACCGCCGTCCGTCTGCCAGTTGCAGGCCACAGACCCAGTCGTCGAATGCGACAGACCCAGTTCGCGGAAAGGTAACGCCGACATGGACAGCGCTGATGCGAGAAGAAACTGCGTTAATGCTTTTGTTGCTAATCTGAACTTGCTTGATACGAACAGCTACCGTCTATTCCTTTTATATCGAAGACAGCTCAACTAGATCCAGTTCTCCCCTGACTCCTGCCCTTTTTGTGCGCTCCAGCATTTTTTAGACTACCTTGGACGTTACAAGCGCATGCTAACTTCATTTTATCGTCATCATTGATGACTGTTTTGAAAAAAGCCCCACCAATGGTTCGATTCATTGTAATGACAGGGTAGAACGTCCTCTACAAAATGGACGTCCACATGCGCCACTAAACGACTGAGCTGACTAGCTTTCATACTGCTATATGCCTATATTCTTAAACAGACCCGTAATGATAGTAACGTGACGCTAATTAGGAATTGGGTATTTTTTTGACTAATCTAAAATAACTTATAACATCTTGCTCCGTAGTTTAACGGGACTACTTGTGTTACTTTACATTTCACAGGTGGGCTTTTACCGAACAATCGATAAAATAACATGCATATTTCGAGTTTAGCCGCAATTAATTTAATTTTCTAAGTAAACAAATATGATGACGAGCTAGCGGCGTAGATAATACATCATGCTTCTGCAAAGACGTTTTTACTGCATTCGACAAGCCATAAATCAATGCATGATTTTTTCTATTCGATAGACGTTCTATATAAATTATTAAGGAAGCTTACAAGAAGCGATTAGGTGGTTTTACCTATGTTCCAGCAGATACATACTACCTGTCATAGGGATCAGGTGTTGTCAGTTTTAATCTGTAGCGAACCTCAGACACTATCTTGAGTCGACACCTCGAACTAGCACGGTCTTAGCTGTTTTCCAGTGGTACCAATTTTTTCTGCCACTGACTGATCCGAACTCAGTCTATTTACATCGAGTTGAAACAAGCCCTTCCTGTAAAAGTGTTTGATTCGATGTGTTTTTTGGTCCGCTGTCATTTTTGAATAGTTTGTATTCATAGAGTTTCCACTCCTGGCATTAACTGACAATCCTTTGCCATTGTCTGAGGCCAGTGAAAGCCCACAAGTGCGATCGTAACCAATGGCTGGTTACTTAAGTGACCGCTGTAAACTAATTGTACCTGCGCGCTAAAACGTTGAGTGTAAGTAAAAACGTAAAAATATAGCCTGTCGACGGTCGTTTATCTTCGCGGGTCATGTCTGATATTTACTTAATAATGATGACAGAATAGCATAAGATGCGATTTCTCTCGAGGTCATCACTGGTTTGTTTCAGATTGATGGTCATTGTAATTTTATGCTGCTTCCAATACGAATTTACTTCGTTAAATACATGTAAAACGAGTACCATTACGTAAACTTCGGGGCAGCTCGTGGCAAACAAACTTAAAAAATTATTAAGCAGAATACGGACCCGCGATTTACAGAAGTGGCAAAATATTCAATGTAGCTTATTCACGTAGCGCTTCTCGAAAAGTCCGTTGCGTCAGCTTTATTATTACCACGGCTACAGGTAAATAGGCTGGCAATACATGGCTTATAAAATCACTAACTTGTAGACCCAGTGTCATCAAAAGCGATGCTGCAAATTGAACTCTGGGCTAGGAAACTACTTTGTGTACTTTCTAAGAGATTAAACCTGGCCCGCTATTTTTAATCTCTTCTATCTTTAAAACGGATATGGACTACACTAGAGTTAGGTAAAGGCATCAGCCGTTAAGGCAATGTCTAATTACAGATAGTTCCCGTGAACAGCCGGTTTTCTTTGGGCTAAGTTCGTCCGGTGTCTTGGACGGATAGTGTTTAGGAATCTGTGCAAAGCACTACAGGCAGTGCACTTAACAGAGGATACAGATATCCTTTGGGCTGGTTCCATACGCTCGAGGTGTGCAGGTAACACCATGGTGGTAAGTCGCCGTCGATATCTAGAGATATAATAACGAGAGTATCCGAAGTATTTGCTATGAAAATAGTTAGAGTGAAACTGCTGTGAGTCAATGAATCCCCTCGAATGGAATATAGATACAAAGACCCAAAGCAGCAGTCGAATGCTTATAGCACTCTGTAGGGGGGCACACGTCGCCTGCGTCCAACAAATAACTGGAATATAGAAGCGTTATCAGTGAAGCTACGTTTTAACAGATAACTGCTCTTCTTTTTTCAAATGCTTCTAAATTAAGTCCAAGCACACGCATTGTTCGTGTGCCTAACAATATAAAGTATAATGTAGACAAATGGCTTTGACATCCTAATGATGGAACATTTACAGTATCTTTGTTTCAAATTTTAATTTCCTTTGTTTAACAAATGCATAATAGCTTCATCTCCGTAAACATCAGCACCTCTTTTTCCAACGAGTGCTAGCAACCCGATTCAACTGCCGACACAGTACATTCAATGATCGATTTTATGCAAATGGGTGACATGCATTTCCTAGATAATTCATTGTGGAAAATATTTGATTCGAAAACAATTGATCAATGTCAAATTTTAAACATGAAGCTGCATATTCTCAGTTGATTGCGCCATAATACAATAAATTTAAGGAACACCACTAATTCGATTAGGATACCGCCAAAAGAAGAATGGTAGCACTGCAATCTCAAGTTATTCCGCAATGTTACTATAAAAAAATTTTCGTAATTGTTCCGCGTGTTCCGCTGTTCTAAGTAATTCGTTGTTGACACATTCGCTCGTGGCAAGTTGGGTTCAACCCGTCAAAAAGATTTCACTTTACCTTTACAACCGATGAGAAATTGATCGAAGAAGAACTTAACAACAACTTCTAAATAAAACACAACGATGTTGATATTAGCCAAATGTGATTTGTTTTTCCGACAAGCTGCAAAGGTGAACGCTTCCATCCCACATGGTTGTATAGCCTTTAACGATGCTGCGTTAATTTTTCCGCACCCATTAGCGAGTGTATCTCGAGAACTTTTGAACAAGCATTGATTTCGCTTGTTTCCCGCGTAATCCTTGCACGTGTCTAATAATCAGTCAGTATTATCCCAGTTTTTTACACGCGTAAGTGTAGACACATGTATCGAAAAAGTGTCTTAGCCTAATGAAGGTCGTCACAGCATTGATGTATCTCTGGTAGCTGTCGAAACGACCAGCCCATTCATCTATGAATAATAAAATCTAGGGGATCTGCAAGACACGAACGAGCGGCATTAAGTAGAAGAATCGAGACTTGTTTTTTTCGAAATATTGCTCGCTATGTTCAAGCACGTGCTTTACACACTAGTGTTGCATATGTGGATAAATTGTACCGTTTTTACAAGTTCCTTTTATGAGCTGTTTGTTAATTCATTTTGTACTGTACGTGGCTTACGTACTTTTGCGTTATACGTAACACTATGTGCTTATAAGTACGAATATTTGTGTACAAAAACAACGAAGTGCAATAAGTAAAGAAAAAAAACTGATTTCTGCTCAGCCTGTCTCTAGTTCTTCTAATCATCTACCATCAGGCCCTAAATATATACACGTAAAATATGTGCAGGAATGTGTAGCTTGTACATGATAAGGTGTGCTTTCTTTCTTTTAACTCTTTAGCGCAATAGCTTTACACCTCTTTCACGTACAGGTAATCTGTGAAACAAGAGTTCACTAACGATTGTGGGTCATTTCATCTCACAGATGGATCTACAGGGTCTCTTATTCAATGTGCACATCAGTCTAATATAAAGTCCCATCATGGTTTAGAGGCGGGTGAATCGTTTATTTAGAATAAGGTTATATGGGCATTTTTGATAGAATATTCGTTACTGAAGGTACTTATGTTCACCGAACCAGATAGCATACACGTGTTCTCGTCTGACCTAATTTCAATAGATTTCTCCCCAAGTGCAGCGAATCCTTCGGCGTCCAAAAAAGACATTAAGGAGACAATACAACTGTTAGCTACTTAATTCTTCAAATGAATCATATAACAATACTAAAAATGAAAAAAAATAAAGGTTGATTCAAAATTGATAGACAATTTCTAGTTTTATTCCGAATATCTCTATACGCACTTTGTGCGAGGCATTTTCTCCAAATGTTTTCATTTCTTTTCGGGTTGTGTTTTGTAATGCGGGAATTTACCTAAAGGAAATCTGCAAAGTTATCATTCCAAGGCTTGGTTTAAAATCACTTAAATAATAATTTGTAACACAGATGATAATGGTTATTATACGTCCCGTTTCCGTTTAGCCTCACCATTCTTTGGCTACTTCGATATATCATTAGAAAATCCTGTTTTCTCTTTTAACCTATTGTACTTTTATTGCGCAACGAATAAAATTTTACTCCAGGTTCAGGCCGCCAGGACGGATATCCGTGCTTTTCCGTATGTGCATTTACGACATCTACTTCTATGAAAAGAGGCCGAAGCAGTCCAAGATATTGGTTCCGTACGCAGCGAGGTCTCTATAGTTAAAGGCACCTGCAGACCTATGTGGTTCACAAACTAGGTGGAATACATAAAGAAATAATTCTTCTTATTAACCCTTAGCATTTCGTTTACAAGTTGTCATGCAGCCATGATAGCAGGTTTTTATCTAAAATTAAAATAAGTAATTGGAAAAGTGTCCTTGCGACTATCTGAAACAGCAAAAGGATGCATGCATTTTGTGTCATGCTGACCACACGCTAACTACAGAACGTCTGTTATCCAAACCCATGTCTCGAAATGTGGCTTAGGTCCACTGCTTCCTTTAACTGAGTAAAAACCCGTTATTTCTCACTGCAATGTTTTAGCGACCATAGCATTGGTAGCCAAATCGACGTAGGACTTTTACCTTACTTGTCTTTCATCGTATTTCTCCGACCCCCACGTCGGTCTTCTTACTTTAGTCGACGTCGATGACCTCCCATTCCGCAAGGTTATCATCGTCATCGAAATCCCCTATGTCGACGTCTTCATCGTCGTCGATACCTTCGAATTCTTCCTTTACTGAATAATGGGGTTTATTCATGTCGACTTTCTGGGTATTTTGAGACTCCTATTCATAAAGATTTCCGGAATACAGTTCAGTGGAAACTTCACGTATCCGGTTTGTTAACCGAAGCTTCGAAGCCGATTTCATCCATGTCCAGCTGCACGTCCTTGTTCTGTCGCTTAATAAGATCGTCTATGAACTGAGAGCGAATAAAACACTCTCCGCACAGCGTAGACATGAACAAATGATCACCTAAATGAGAGAAAAAAGAGTAACCGCATGAGCTGCGTTAGTTAGCCTGTGCTGTGTATAAAAACCATCAACGAAACTACAAAATAGTGACAAAGGTGCTTCGTGTAATAAAGTAATTCATAGAAATCGTGTACAAAGGGCAAATAACGTAATAATAATGCGGAAGGCTGCATGGTTTTTTCAATACCTCAGGTTAGGATACCTAGCGAGCTTCAGCGGTTAGGGCTGTAAAGAGGTTAGTTTTACACTGCGTACGTGAATGTATTCCCTGTAGATAAGCTATATGTGACAAAATATTGGGTTGTCCAAAAAGTACTGACCTTTTTTCAAGTTAGATAGTCACATATCTCAAATTATATGAGTCGTATCGTCGGCGTTCGTATCATTTGGAAGCTGTTATGCTAAAATTGCTGGAAGCCTGTATTCACATTCATGGTAGAATGCCTTAACGATGAATGAAATTTCTGCAAAAATTTGTTTGACTCCGGGATTTTATTACGATAAAGACACAAATGGTGCCCAGACTTATAAAAAAAAATTATGCTTTTTATAGTCAAGACGTGTCATCGGAATCGTGTCATGTTTGGTGGGATTGAGAAGGGATCGTGCATTATAAGTCACCGCCGCCTGGCGTCACGATTGATTTAAACCTCTACTGTTAACAACTACCAAGAAGAATACAACGAGCCATTGAAGAAAATCGAACGGAACTAGCGAACAGTCAAAAAGTCGTTTCTCCTCACAACAATGCCACACTACATACATTGTAAGCCACCCGGCAAAAATTGACAGAACTTGGATGGGAAATTTCAATGCATCCACCCTATAACCCAGATCCCATCGCATTAAGCTGCTATTTATTTTGGTCTTCACAGAACTCCTTTAATGGCGTCAATTTAGTCTGTAGAAAATCATTTGTGGCAATTTTTCATCCATAAATCATAAAAATTCCGAATGGAAATTCAGATGAAATTATGGTGTTTCCAAAAAAAATAGAAAACCATGGATCAAAATGGCGCAGATTTACTTTAATGGTATCTGAAAACATGAAATAGATTTGCTTTAAGCTTGGCTCGACGGTTAATATTTTTTGGGAAATTTAATATCTTCTAGAAATGTTAAGAAACCAAGCGTTTATTTACATTGGTTAATTTATTTTTACGTGGATTTAAACCACAAGCGTCAGTACACTTAAGGAACTACACTTAGGGATAGAACACCGCTCGGTGTTGTTGAAGCTCGTCCCTGAGACGGAATACTTTGTAACAGTGGGTGCACGTGTAGCTATCTATATCTGCATGCTTCTTCCTGATACATCTCATTAAGTAGAATTTTTTTAACGAAACTGTTGCTACATGGCGGAGACGCGGAATTCCACGTTCCTATGGAATACAGATAAAGAACCGCGTATTCGACAACGACTATAATACTTAATGAACCCAAATCATTTTTACAGATTGCTTAGAAAAGATTGCTTAGGTTAGTGCAAATATCACAACTGATGGTTACAATTCGTCCTATTTTGGAGTATATATAGTATTATTAGATGAATATATAACAGATCAAAGTATAATAGATAATTGTTAACTACCAGTGACAAAAAAATATTTTCATAATGTACCGGTCGTATTCGAATTCGGTGAGTAACGGAATATCTCGCAACACTTCATTTTTACTTTACGTCGCTTCCATTCTAACCGTTCGTTTGTATGAAAACGAATAGAAATTATCTGTTTTCTGGGCATTTGATTATATTTTGCACACACCTATGTACGGTTGATTTTGACTGACAACTCGATTCTGGTGTAAGAACGCACGAGCTGAAACTTTCTATCTTTGACAATGTGTGTTGTATTGCTAGAGATGTAACCATGAGAAAATTCTCGTCAATCAAATAAAACACTCTGTGAAGCTAATGTTGTAAAGTGATATACACCAAGTTTGACCAAATCAAGTTAAATTCTGTCATGAAAATCAAACCCGAAATTTTACCATCAATCAGATGATTTACTGACATTTTGATCCTTTATCTTTTCATAGGCCAAACTATTTTACAAAGGTAGGCACAAGGTTGAAACGAAAGCAAATATGCGGATTAGATATTTTTTTATGTTAAAAAATAATATCAATTTCAAGGTTAAGAATGACATCCACACTAGTCATTCATCACTGCAGCGCTTCTGATCTTAGGCACTTTGCTGCAAGAAGAGTACAAGGGTATCTTTGCAGAAGTGAGGAATATAAAATACATCAAATAATAATATAACCATCATTATCAACAGCAACACCCTTATTATTCGTGTACCTTTTTTGTTTATAAGTACCTATTTGCATATCTAATTTTCACCCAAACTTGCAAAAAGCTAGGTCTACTTCTGCCCAGTCCCTCGTGTATGTAAAACATGTTAGCCTGCACAAAGATGACCTATAAACCTGTTAGTGATGCTTTGGTTCGAAGTTGAATAAATGCGCGCTTTAAATAAAAGCGACCTACCACAAGCTGCGCAGTTGTGGTTTTTACCATAGCGATTACGATCATAATTGTTGGGTTTAGGATGAAATTTCTCTACGTGCGTATTCATTATGTGTATCGGACTCATTGCAGGAATAGGGCCGTTCGTCTATAAAATAAACGAAGGAGAGCGATAATCGGATCTGTCTAATATGCCGAAGCTGTAAGCAGTTCGTCTTCGAGATCTTGTCAATAAGGCAGATACAGCATTTCAGCTTACGCTGAAAACCGATATCGGCGTTTAGCTCTTTAGTTTCTTTTTGTGGCGAAGAAAAATCATGAACGGTTCTAAGCGGGATCCCCATTTCATGAATATTGCCTCTGGCCTGAGATGACTCGGGCTCTAAAATAAAATCAAACATTGCCCGGCATAACCTGCAGATGCGACAAAATCTTACTCGAGTTTAAATAGGACTGCTCGAATCCCATATTTAGAAAATATTAATGCTTCAATGTTTTATATAACGTTTGTAACTCATACATATAGCCATTTTCAGTTGACAAATTAAAAATTTAACACATGAACTTAGAAGTACGCTTCCTGTCTGGAAAAGTATAGTGCTGCTAGAAAATTAAATAACTATTAAATTTAGCACACATATAGCATACTATGTGGACTAGCTGGTGCCCTTCATGTTTGGGAACTCTTCGGAACAAATGAGACACATATGATGACCTGTAGTACAAAGCTTTTTTTTCCTTACCGAATCAATCTGCATGCGATTGTGTACGAAGAGCTAATTGAACAGAACGCCTATTAACTGTTTTCAATCAATTTCAAGGACACACACTGCAGATAGTTATGGTAGAATCAGACCTCCTGACCAGTTAATAATACATCGCCATCATGCCCCCTCTTTAATATTATTGCATTATTTACAACATGTACTAAAATCACAAACACTGTTCTTGTGCTTATAGGCTCATATACCAACAGGTTGTGTAGTTTGCTAATAATAACGTACGTTGCCCTTGAATCCTGTGTTTTCGAAAATCGTCGACTCGCTGAAATCATAGCCTCGCAGCCTTCGCATTCAAAGGCCACCGAGCTTACCTTGTTGAGTGAATGCCCTCCCACGCAAGAAGCAGGAAAATTTGCATTTGGCTACAATGAATGATGAGTAAAACAGAGCTAAGTATATTTTTACCAATTTTAAACCGTCATGTTCATAAGAATGTATTAACATCATGTATACGAAAGCACGAGTCTCATCTCAGATTGTAATGTAATAAAATGTAGCGATTTAGTTTTTAAAATCCTACGTAGCTGATAAATCGTTGCCTTCTTCCATTTATTCTGAATAGAATTATGTTTGAGCTATGAATCTTTCAAAATGGATAATATTTTTTCATATCAAAATTTTCTATACTGTTAGCATACGAACGATCATTGCCACTGTCTTAAATACAACAAACATAATTGCGTCGGTTTTTTTAAAGAGAATTTGAGCCGCTATTAACGCGTACAAACATCGTAAGGCATTTTATGTGGGCCGAATGACAATCTCAGCTCCAACAGTTGAATTTAATTTTGCCAAGGCCATTACCCACTAATCCTCAATCATTCTCTTACCCTTCACTCTGAATCAATTCGGATCTTTGTGTTAGGAGTACTATGGATTGTTAAGTTAGGCAGACATTTGTGCCTGCGTAGGTAAGTAGTGTCTCCATAATTTAAAGCATAGATATGGATAGGAGTTTAAATATTTCTACTCCAGTTCCATCCAAACTACGGAATATTTGAACTTCACCATCAGCAAAGTGATACATACACGTTAAGGCTGCCAATAACTATCAGCAAGATCTGGTCTAATCACAAAACTCTAGTAGATCGTCTACGCTGAAAAGCTCGAGATAGGTCTGTTCGGCAAATCGGAGGCCTATGTTTAATTTGACAAAACAAATTTTGTCGTTCAAGGGTTTGCAGTCAACGTGTTCGTGCAGACTGTTAAATGTTTTCTTGCATTCACAACACATGTGCGTTACTGGAGTATATGTTTTCTTCTATATGTCTACAACAAATCAAATATCAAACGAAAGCCGAACTTCAATAACTATATAAAATCAGCTTATTTAATTGTTTACCTTCTTATATATCTTCTCCAAATAAAAGATATCTACTACTAACATCACTCAGCACCGAAAAAAAGCGAAAAAGAAGAAGTATGAAAATTGTATACAAAAGAAACCCTAAATATAATATGTATGAAATGCACATTTCTAGACGATTGCTTCATTGATCCGCCTGCAGCGAGGATGAGGGTAAATCTTTACTGGTCTGTTTCGACGAAGGCCTTCGATATTTGAATCGGGACGGTCTTGTAGACGGCGTACGAAATTTAGAAGGACTAGGAGGGGATGAACTTAGCCATGATCTACCTTCAGCCAACCGTTTTGAAGTGATGGTGGTACTTGCTTCTGCTGTGTTCACTTTGATAGCTGATGCACTGCCTGACTACACTATTGGCTTAGCGTGGTAATAAAGCTGGCTTGTTTAAATAGTTTCGCCTGTAAAAAAACATTAAAGCAATGCTTAGTTACGTTCGTTATCGAAATTCAGTATTAACAGTTCCATTAAATTGCGTATAAAAACCAACTGAACGGCACGAAAGCCAAGTGAGCGTGTCATGGGAAGGGTTAATCCCTTACAATAAGTATATATACAAAAATGTGATTACTTACTTCAGAAGATCTTAATAAGAAAAATTGCAATTTCTACCTTTAGTTACCATTAGTTAAAATAAGAGTTAATCATTTTATTCAGCCTCGAGCTATTAATCTCAGTTTCAAAAAATCAATTTTGGATCCCTGCATCGTTTTTTATTATAAAATATAATTTCATTTGAGACTCAAAACAAATTAAGAGTTGGTATTTATAAATACATTTTATTTATAAATTTAACTAAATCTGCTGTCTCCTTCAATTTCAGGCTAAGCCTTCAATAAAGTAAATGTGACGCTACATATGTCTTATGTAAGACGTCGTTATAACAATGTATTAATAATAGAGACACATTCACGGAGAATAGCATTGATTGATTGTTTTCACTAAATCTGTGAGAATTTTTGCGTGACCAAATGTGTCAACGCTTCACGTTGCTGTCCTCAATGCGCAACGTAACGCGAACTCTAGTTGCGTTCTTATTTTCTACGGCAGATTATCGAAGTGTTGGCGCTTTCATCGGAAATTTGTTGACACCCAGGGCAGAGGCCAGGAACCGCGCTGGCTTCAGTGTGTGCTACAACGTCAACTCGATTATCGCGTCAAATGAATACTCTGACACGGCCTGGAAGGTTTAGTTAACGATACGCCACCTTTTACTAGTTTTCAATACAATACCACTAGGATAGCCACGGATGCCAGTAGGGTAGTACATACAGATAACACAAAATCTTGGAGCTTAGAATACTCCGCGATTTCAATACGAGGCTAAAGCGCGGTGTAGTCGACTTAGTAAGTCAAAAACACTTAGGCCGGTTACCCACCTGCTTCACTTCGTCAGATTTTCCCTTCACGAAAAAGAAAATCACACATTAGTTCTCCTACAGAGTCACTTCGCTAAAAAAACAAACAGCAATAGCTGTCTAAAGCATTTTTTTAATACTGGCATCCTAATAGCAGTGTCGCTGATGCATGAAGTATTTGACGGTAGCAGAGTACGAGCTGTCTGCCGCTTCCTTCGTGCCGACGAAGCTATTCGGATCCGGTCCCGCTTTAGTCTGCTGCAATTGCACACAATTCGAAATATACGCAGAAGGCCTCTAAAGTTAGAAATATTTACTAAGGGTATGAGGCGCCCATACAAAAGATACTGTGTTCTATCTATACCTGAGCGCCCTCCTAATAATGTGGCACTTCTAGAAAATACAATTTGGAGCGTATTGAAGGTAAGAGGTGCAGTGTATTTCGTAAATCACTGACACTCACCCTGCGCGGTTGACTACAAAACGATGAAGCGATTTCTAAATAATACTGCTGAGATCACCATTTTATTTTACAATAGAGTAATTGATGCACTGGTGTGTCTACTAAAAAGCAGCAAGAAATTACGAAAGTCTATATTGTTAACAATGCTTTTCTCCCTGACGGCGGGATGGGCATCTATTATCTCAATTTAATGATTCGAAATGCTCACCTAACCCCTTTTCTAATTACAAAAATCTATAATGTGAACATCTGCTTCTCAACTCAGTCATACTTATGAAGACTGCAGAGCAAATTTTCACAACTAATCCTGAGACACGGTTACACAATTAAGGATCTCTTAGAAATAAGACATTCGCAATATTTTCTAACAAAATTGCATATTTTTATTGCACTTTATAAGGTATGCCACTGTATGCATATGTATATACTATGCACAACAATCACAGATATTCTACAATTCGGTCATAAAATGATCTAATCCTTGCTTATCTATGGATCACGGTGTAAGATATTTTGTGTAGCACTGCAGAATCGAAATTTAAATAATGTCACGTGTTTATTTAGTGAATTTCACTGTGCATCTAAATTTTGTTCAGTTTGCACGATGTATTTATGCTTTGAAAATTTTCTCACGGCTCAAAATATTCGTGTATATAACACGTTTGGTTCATTGACTGATGTCTGAAAGAGACTCTTTCACTATCGCCTTACTTCCATAATATGAAAATTTAAGACAGTCGTATTAATTAAGTAGTACTTGAAAGCGAGATTTTGTCGCCGCCCGACTTGAAGAAATCGTCTATAATTTCTTTTAACAATGACTCGATTTGATGCCGTTCCACTACAGTGAATCCACAAAGCACACCAATGCATCTCCAGCCATGCACTTACAGACAAGTACTTGTTTGGTTTCAGATATATTCATTGAAGAATAAATTAAAATAAATATCAAGGACTATCCCAAAAGGGACAGGGGAGCTCGACCTTTTACGAGCCCGCCTCTGTACAATGCTTCATACTATGAAACGCAACAAACACTTCGTCACTAAGCAATGAACAAATATACCCATCTCGGCAACATCGTATGCTACCGCGCAACCTAAATCCTTAGGATACTTTTTTGTAGCTTTAAACATAAAAGCGTTCTCCAGGACAAATTTACTGTAAAAAAAAAAGTACGGTTTTCGAGATTTGGGGGACGAACATATATCGGGTTATAAAAGAAGTATTAAGTGCTCTTCGGTTCTGGCTTTTGGTAACTAATATTTTCTATAAACTGATTATGCCCCGTTTTGATCGATGACCTTTTGTTATTTTTCTAGTAATATCATAATTCCATCAGTGTAGAACTTCTGAGTGAGAATTTAGCAAGTGATTTTTGCATTACAACGAAATTAATAACATTAAGCCGCTCTGCAGAGACAAAAGCAAATGATACTCTGATTGTGCGATATTCCGGCAATACGTTGGATGCATTTAAAATTCCCGTCCATATTTTCTCAATTTTTTCTGGGTAGCCAAAGATCAGTGTGGCCTCGATCGATATTTTTAGAGGCTTATCGTAATTTTGTTAGCTGCCAACAGCAGAGGTTCGAAACAATCGTTTCGGCAGGCGATAGCAGTCCATAATGCACGAATCCTCTTCAATTCAAACACACGGCATCACCTTCCTTGGCGTCAATTTGGGGTTAGCCCCAGATAGTAGAGCACGTTTCTTTAGTTTCTTTCAATTTGCACATTACTGTCGTATGTAATTTACTCTTCATCATTCCTGACCAGTAGCTTTAAAAAACGCTTGATTTTGTTACATTTCTGTGAAGCTTCACAGATGGAAATACGATCGTTTAAACTCGTTGACATCAATTCTTGTGGCACCAAAGCATTGAGCTTTCTTTGTAGCCCTTCAAATAGTTTGAAACTCTTTAATGGTGGAAGTTTAGTCCCTTAGCAACATCATGAACACTCACGTATCGGTCTTGTTCACTTTTGCCGTAACTGCTCGACCGTTAATAGAAGTATTTCTCACATCGATGTTCTACAATGAAAGCGGCAGAACCACTTTTAGGCCATTTCTTTCGATAATGCATCTTGACTATAAACAAAAAAAATGTACATATATATACACAAACAAGACAAACAATGCACTATGAGGTGAGCATATATAGCATAGGAAGCTCAAATAGCATAATAATCGTTACAAACAATAACAGTGCCTCGTATAAATTATTTATCGAGCACTACCTGCCGATATCAACATTACGCCATTATTAAAAAATATCAAACTCTCTCCAATGGTGTAAGTTGTTGGGATTTTTAGAAAATTGAGATGTCAGACAGAGCAGAAATATGCAGTATGTTTCTGTCGAGCGTGGCGCGTTGTTTTTCGAAAAGAAATTTGAACAGGAAGACAATAACTTTATGTTATGTAAAAGCATTTAGGCCTGAACGGTCTGCCCTTACTATCTCCTCAAAAAAAAAAGGCTCTCAGCCATCCATTGTGGTGATTCAACGTTCGTTCTGTTCCACTCTATCACCTAACTACATTATTGACTATATCATTAATTACGCCATTGTTGACTGCCAGATCTTCGCTTGCATTTTCCGGGCGTTCTTCGCCCCTTTGGTGACTGCTCCTTCCATTTCCTTCACCGTGTTTGACCAGCATATGCCTACCAACGGAGTGCTTCTGGGATGCCGCGTAGCTGCACATATTGCACTTGAATGGCTTCTCTCCAGTATGTTTTCTCATGTGAACCTTTAGCTGACCCTTTTCAGCGAATGTTGCCCAACAAACGTCGCAACCGAAGGGACGAATATTATCATGAAGTTTCTCATGGGCCCGTAAACTTGACTTGGTTGCCAGCTGCTTATCGCACTGACCACACGGAAACGTTCGGCCCTTGTGTCTTTTCAAATGTTCACGCAGATAATTTTTATCGGCGAACGCTTTGCCACACTGGTCGCAGGCAAACTGTTTTTCATTACGATGCAATCGTTCGTGAGCTTCGAGCGTCACTTTGGTTGCGAGAATCTTGCTACAGATGCTACATTTGTGTACTTCTCCATGCTGACGCTTTGTATGCTCGAGTAGTCGCTTGTTATTCCGATACGAAGCGTCACATTGGCGACAACGAAATGGTTTTTCCGCTTTGTGCAGCGATTCATGGGCTTTGAGCGAATCAGCCGTTGCCAACTCTTTGCTACATACGGAGCACTTAAATGTTCTACCGGAGTGTAACCGTTTGACATGTTCGCGAAGATTCTTCTCTCCCGGAAAAGTTGCACTGCATTCTCCGCATGCGAAGGGTCGTTCATTACGATGTAACCGCATATGAGATTCGAGTGTTTCCTTTGAGCACATTTCCTTTGAGCAAGTGCTGCACCACAGTAACTCGTCGCCATGCTTCTTTAGGTGTTCGCGAAAGTAGTTTTTGTTACTAAATGACGAGCCGCATTCTAAACACTTGAACCGTTTTACCTGAGAAAGGGCCGGCCAATGACAAGGTAAGAGATCAATCAAATGTTTCTAGATACCACTTCTTGCTTGGAAGATACTCTGTGTTGGTCTCTACAGTATCACGGGCTTGTTAGAAACCATTATGCGAAAAATTTACTGTACATTACTGGCATAGGTTGAAATAAATAGTATATCTCTGTAAAGCAAGTACATATAAAACTATCTGGTACGAAAGGGTAAACCACGTTTGGTTTGAAAGTGAACAACCATTCGAATGTTACTCTGTATCTCATTCGAAAGCTTCTTTTGTGACCACCACGTCTGGACTAATTTAATCATTAAAGAAAAAACTTGATTTCTTCACACAGCAGACGGACGAATTTCAACCTTAAGTTTCCGATTTTATGACAAGCAGTTGCTCTAAAGTTGGGGATTTCTAAAGAGATGTTTTTTTTTTTATTCCAAGTCTATTGAGCGTCATTAGACGCTTACCAATTTTTTAAAGTTATCAATGAGATTACTCACCTTCGTAGATTTGCCTTTGTCTTGGGCAACTGCCGGGGAAGATTCTTTTACATAAGCTCGCGGAGTTCCTGTTGTTACCCGTACAACCTTAGCTTGCCGAGAAGTCAATGTCAGTCCTGATCGAAACTTAGAGGTGCTTCTTGTTGGAACGTTCTCTTCGCAGATTTTCCATTGATGCGACCACTGACCTTTACGAACTGCATTAGCAATCGGAGCCAAATTGCAAGAAGCTAACGATGCTGAAGTTACACGTGAGCTGGCGTTAGCGCGAGAGACGTCAGCTGCTGATGCATGGTAGGTTGGATCAAGTGCCGTTCGACCTGGAACAGCCTCGTAAAACTTCGCCGGTCGATGGTATGGGACCTGAGCGGGACTACTTGCTTCTTCGACTTCCTCAAGAACAACCATATAACCTTCATCATCACCTACTGTCCAAAAATTAATCGAGCCGTACTGTATTTTTTTGGTCTTATTCCAAAGCTGTCTCACTAGACCGAGCTGTTTAGGTTATTCGAAAATAGACACTATTGACGAAATATTATTGCCTAGTCTCGAAATAGATTGGCTATAGTCTTATTAGCTTGGTATAGCCTTATGGTATTCCATGAAGTTGAATACCGTTGTTTTCGCTGTATACACCTAATTATGATTTAGTGGCGTGCAAGTAGGATAGATCAGAAAAGCTGCGTCGCTTAGTTTAGTTTTACTATTATTCCAAGTGAATTATGTTGTATTAACAAAGGGGAGTTCTTTTAAAGAAGAAGCCATCTCTTCCTTTTCGTATGAATCACAATGTTGCGTTTTTATTTAGTAGCATTGTTAGGCGTATACATAATTTACCTTTTACGTAAGCTTTATAACTAAAAAGGATATACTACGTAAGTCTGCCGGAATGTGTAATACAAACGTTTAAGCAATAACGGTTAATAAGCTACTTAACACCAGAACGAACGTGCTTTTTGTAGTTAACCCATCTGATGCTGTCGCAGACGCCGAATGGCTAAACAATATTCTCTTGGCGCATTTCGCGACTGCTTAGGTTACGCCACAGTGATCAGCAGGAATTGGAAAGCATGATTGATACTCTTCTTTTTTCATTTCTTTTTGTATGTACTCGTACTAGTTTCTATATACCTACGAGAATCTGAATACTCTGTCGCATAGAATTCTCTCCTTGTTTTTAATGACCACTTTGACATGTTTGTTGGCTCCTTACCAACGTTCCCTGGAGGTGCATAAGTGTATACCACCCCGCATAAGTATATGACAGTTTTAGCGCTTTAGACTTCGTGACTTTCAAGTGCCTATGCCTTTTAAGTTTCGTTAAACTTATTTCCAATAATGCAGAAGACGTTTGAAGGATGCTGTTTGTAAATCTATGCAAATTCTGTCTTTAAAGGTATATGTATAGACCTCCAACCATTCAATAAAATAGCGTCTGAGTTAAACTGACCGCTAAATGTCTCTTCCTCAAGTCCGTCATAAAGTATGATCTCAATAGTGGATTGATCCTCTTCTGTCGATGGAAGCCCTGACGAAATCTTAACAGAAGAACAACCGCTGGTTCTCTTGGCGTTATCCATTCCAGTCTCTGTGACGCTCAATTTAATAGTTGCACTTCTAAAATCAGAGTAAATAATCATTTTAATCAGAAACTTTCAAATTAAAGCCATTTACGAAAGAGACAAAAATCAAAATATTTGTTGGCTCAGTCGGAATTTTTGTCTAAAACATTGCACTAGACCCAAATAGTGATTTGGTAATTAGTAAGAAAACGGTTCACGTTAGAATCCTAGTAGCAGAAGCCGTAATGCGCTGTGTAAACACTCCTAATGTTAATAAGCATAACCCTTTTCAATAAGTGTGTTTTTGTTGTTAGTTCATTATGCATAGCGACAAAACACGCGATAAAATATTTTTATGCTTGTATTTGATAGTGATACGCAAATATTGTGACATTGGGAAATACAAATATTGGAACACCGATTAAAGCTGAAAACTATAATTACTTAGAAAAATATTGATCTATCCCAGTTCTCTTTCGGTCGATCAGCGACTAAAAAAATTTGCACTGTTTATTTTTTATGTTACATAATAGCTAAGTTAATTCATACGTTTAGTAATTTACATTGCCGCCATGGACTCGAATGTAGGGAAAGAGTTAAAGTCAAATTGCATGTATTATCTAAAATATTATTATCCAAATCTTTACTACAATCTTTTTTTACCTATTTCTTATTTTATTATAATTTTGTTTTTTGCAATTTGCCTTAATGTGCTTCTTACCCATATTAAATAATAACGATTTGCCTATGCGCTAGATATACGCTTAGTGAGTGCTTTCGCATATTGAAATTCATATTAAATTTACACGTTTTAGACACGCGGTTTGTACCTTCAGGGTTACAGCTGCAACCAAAACCAATCTACGTGACTTTGTCATAGGCTCCTAAAGGCTATTAAGAAGTAAGCCTACGAGACAGACATTACGTAGGCTACAAATGCTCACTGGTTAGTTAAATTAGAAATCTATAGGGTCCACCGAAGGCATTCATACAACAATAGGAAAATGTATTTTACATTTAAACTCATATTTAATCTTTCGTTCGTTTAGTAATAAAGGTAACCTGGATACTACAATTAATCTGTAATTAAAGTATCGCACCGTTTACCAATAAGCAAGTTTCGCGCACGCAGAGACAGCGATCGTAACAAGTTTAACAAGTTTCCCCATATAATTATCGGTATTATTTGCTTATTTGCCCTATTGTTTGCTAACAACGAACTTTAGTCTTTGTAAGAATTTATTGATTTGCACAAATAAAACATTGCCTTTTTCACTGTACGCGCGAATTGTTATAATGGTATTAGCGATATAATATTCTGCCTTTAGAAAGCAATATACCTCCAATGAACTGCGATACTTGTAAAGACTACGAACTGGTAAGATCTATAACATTACGTAATTTAATGCAAACAGATCTTAATTGAGAGGTTCGCACAAGGCAACACCACCACTACTGAGTGCTTTTTTGCCCGGCGTCGCCGCTGCTTTTATAGGGCGCAAACATAAAACCTTTACTAAGGTGCGTTTACCTACCGTGAAAATATATGCGAATATATTGTTTCACCACAGCAGCAAATCGAACACTTCAGGAAAATAGATTAGCTTAAATTTCGTCGTTCTTAAGCACGCACGCAGTGTTTTCACATCTTCGCGTATTAACTGAAGTAAAAAAAAAATCAGCCCTATGCCGTGCTACTATTTCATTAAGAAACTCTCCAAATAGCCGCAAATGGATGGATGCATTTTTGTGCAGCGAATTGAACGGGGCGATGCGTAGAGTGTAAGCAAGGCCAAACCAAGCTATACCACTTGTACGCCCTTTGCTTTTAACGGGTAAACATGCTCTGAAAACAACACTTTATAGGAATGGATTAAATGAAACGCTGTATTGTAGATATATTTCACAGAGGTATTACTACGAGATTTATTGCTATATAATAAAAAAATAGAACAACTTGTTTACATGCATAATTTTCAAGAAAAACAGCAATTTAAGAACTTTGATCAGTCAAAGAAGGGCTTTTATTATACACTAGTACACACATACATTATTTTTGAGTGTGCTTTATCTAGTATCTATACATCTTGAAAACGGTTAACTTAGCCATGACTGCTCTAGTATATCAAGCTCCATATAGACTGTTAAACTACAAATTACTTAATAATACTTCTGCTACGTGTGCGATTACATTCGCATCATAAACACCGAATATTCTAAGAATTAGTGGTTTTTTAGTGTAGCAGAACATATTATTTTTTAAAAAACTTTTAGGAAATCTCGATGTACATCTCGCGCTATCGAGAAGACCGCTAAATAACTGCCTTATATAATGATAAAATCAACTTGATTATCCACCTAGTGCTAACGTTTGCACAAAATCTGCATTTTGATTTGGCAATCTTCCTTCCAGATTTATTATTTTTTATATTTTAAGTACACCAATTCTCTCTTTAGCCTGAATCCGATTAAGCAGTAAACCAAGCCTGTTAAAATAATTTTAGTATTTCATTGATATTTCACCTATGAATTTTGATATAGTAACGTGTATTTTAGGCATTTGTTAGAGCATTATATTATCGTAACACTTACTTTCCATTAATTAAGAAACGTCATTTCTATCACGGACGTGGTTTTGAGAAACGCTTGATATTACATACTGGGCTGTAGTACCTTACAAGAGGTATAAAAAGATTCGAATGATAATGATCTAACGATATGGTTTGATGAGATCTATAGTAATGGTAAGATTACCGGTTTCCGCTTACCATCAGCACCTTTTATTTAGTTATAAAAATCTTGGTATTTGTAAAATTATGTTTTAATCTTGCGGGCGACTACTGTACTTTACATGTACAAATAGAGCCACCTGGCAGGCCAAGTGCCTGCGGTAAAAGGACTGAATAATCTACATTATTTTGAAGCGTATGCTAACTAATTCAGCAGCTGCATATTATAATTATAATAATAACCGAATAACAAATACACGCCGGTGCATATTAAGCACACGTTAGATACACTAGTGGAATACGAACATAGCGTCGTGTACACATTTGTTTCTATGACAGAATAACAAAATTAAGTCCTCAAAAAATGGAGGCGGATACGCCTGTACGCAGTTCCTTATAAGTAACAAAGAAGCACGTTCGCTTATGCATCATCTATTACCACGACAAAATCTAGATAGCTCACCATTCCTGTTGAAATTTTCTAATTGGATTCCTTCTGAGCAGTAAACAAGAAAAATTCACCAACCAAATACGATCAAACAAACTGATGGAAGCCTTCAAAACAACAAACAAATTTCTGGTCTCAGATCAATTCAGTCTGATCTGACGCGCAAGTTTTGTAGACGGCGTCTTTAGTTATCAGTGTCGTGCGCCACTTAGAAGCGGTACAGAGTGTCTTTGACAAAATAGATTATTTTTCTTTAACCATCGCTCACCAATCTCTCAATTATAGTAATATCTTACGTCAAACATTTAGGGCGATCTCATTTGACGGTTCCCATGTATCTCGATAGAGGGGATCAATACTTTCGAATGTCTTTTCATGAGCTGGTAGATGCGTTTACTCAACTGCGGCGTTGTCGACGTACTTCATGCGATCCCGGAGGAACCACGGGAAGCAACACAAAAATATCTGTAATCAGATTATGGCAAATCATGTCATATCTATTATAGACGCACGGTTCCCATTACGTATAATTTAGTAAAGAAAATAAACCGCAGGTAAAGTTTGTGACGCAATTATTGCAGTCCTTAATTAACAGTATAGCTACACATCTGAATATTTGTTTGTCATCTAGTTCTAGAAGTAATGACGCCAGCATAAAAAGCAATACCTAATATTCTTCTGAATTATACATTTATATAAACGAGAGTAACTGGCTACTGGAGTTTTAACATACAATTAAACACACGCAAGACCAATCAATGAGAAAGTGTATATAATAGGTAAACAGAAGTCGTTACCTCCGAGACGCTCATGCGATCCTCTAACTCATCATCGAGCAGGAAATTGCCACTGGATGCCATTTCGCGGCTTTCATCGATGAACTCATGAATGATACTTTTCGTTTTGTTTAAGTTAGCATCGGACACTTCCTTGATTGTGTCAAAGGCGTCAATAATCACCGCGTACAGAAGGTTGATCACAACACAAATGAAGAGAGTAACAAAAGAATAAAAATAGATCCTCAAAAACCACCAAATCATTGGAGGAATACCATGTTCCGAGTACTCGTTAGTTGCTAAAGCGAACGTTGCGAATATATCGTCACCGTTTGTGATTGCATAGAGGCATTCGAGTGATGTCGAGAATTTTCTGAACTTTATGTGGTGCGGCCCGAGAACGACCCATCCGCAGATGCTGTAGCCCATGAACAAGATGAGTGCGCAGATAAGAAACTTCAGAAGATTTGGGGCGGCTTTTTTTAACGTAAGCATCAACACATTGTAATGACGGAAATAGCCGAGATAACGAAGTACGCCACACCACACAAACAACAAGCCCGTGCCCAGTAGCACCGAAGCCCAAAGATATCGTTGTTGAGACAATAGGCTCATCTCGTTTGACATTTTAATTACAGTGCCAGAAATGACCAGAATATCATTCAACATGATGAGGCAAAGCCAAAGATCAACGAATTCGAATTTGTCGCTACAGCATAGGTCTACTTGTCGATGTGTCTTAAAGTACTCGACGGTCTTGCCCAATAATGAGTAGCACCGGTAGATGGATCGTGAACAAAGGATTAATGAAATTAGACAGATAGCAATAACAGCAACGTTATATATTTGACGTGCGGTCTGAGCCGCTACTTGCGGCCTTTTGCTTTCCCTAGAGTCTGCGGCGCTTGTCACGTTCAACTTTACCTAAAACACAGTAAATCAAACAAAAAACGGGCTAAAATATTGACTGTACAAAACCAGTTACATCGAAGCTTCCATGCATACTTCGCTAATAACAAGAGCCTATTTATATACATAGAACATTATACACTGTTCTTTTCGGTTTATTTGCATACTTCATTTACTTTACCAAGGTACAATAATAGTGATAATAGTATATGGTTTTATACACTAGTTTAACAGTTCAAAAACGGGCTCATACTTCGAAACTTGACTGCCTTTAGATGTTGTCGAGTTTGCAACATAGGATTTCAATATAAAGACACATCTTAATCGCTACTGAGAATTTTTATTGGACGCTATTTATATAATTGGTGAGGCAATGTTACAACCCGTAGGCTTGAGAGTATAAAGCAAAGGTTTGCAACGGTTTAGGAAACTCATTGCCTGCACGCAAAAACGTGCAGGAATTCTACGTACCAGACAACTGAAATTCCGCCGACGCTTTAAACACGGTGAATAAATATGCTGTGTAAGTGTGGAATGAAAAATAACAAAAGATGCAGTACTAAAATATAACGCAATCAATCAGTGTAGGCTCGTGCTTTCTTCGCATCCAAGATCTATTTATCAGAATAAATAGATCCTATCGTTGTCCGGAAAACTGAAAGAATACTGACCGGATAGCTTAGTGAGTAGCGTAACTGTTGGCTGGTCTTAGGTCTAAGCTTAAACCAGTGCTGAAAGCCAGCCATCTGATGGAATGCCTAACGACGATACCGGACGTAGAACTCAAAACATGGAAGGTGAGGTCAAAAACATTCGCTGAATTGATATTTTGCCCATCTTATTAAATCGGATTGCGTCTTATGCGACGGTCATCCAAATGAAAGCCGTTTTATTAAGAGCTCATGATACCCAGTACCATATCATACTAGCTACGTACATGTCTAGTGAGCATATAATAATAAAATTTACCAACCTCAATAACTCCATCTTGATGATTATTATCGTAGACAATACTAAATTCCATCTGGTAAACAACGACTGAATTGATTACAGAATTTTGACGCCGGTATACAGTGGACACGGCGAAATCCAAGCGAGCCATAATTACCCTAAATACATGGAAAAAGTAGACATATAGTAACCGATGAGGTCTAAATTTAAAATCCTCACGGCCAATGGTACGAATGAATGTAAATTTGTCGCGGTGTTCAAGATAAGTAAGCTAGAGACTGCTAGCTTACTTTGTTATTTATTCGTATTTATTTGTAACATCACCTTGGCATGCTTTTTTCTGAGGGTGAAGACCAAAGTGTTAGTGGATTGTTATCGAGTTGGCAGATAAACGAGAACTGGACTTGAAAAAACGCAGACTTATATTTATTATGGATATTTAATTTCTACAATAAGACTTGAGAATAATCGGTAGTTATATTCAAAGTTTTTGCAAGCTTATACAGTACCAAAGAGAAATAGAAATACAAAGCTCATGTTGACGAACAATAAGAAATCATACTTCTCTGACTCAATGGTGAATCCTTACCGTTGAAGATCCAACGTAATTTTGGTATTATTCAGAAACCTCACGATGGAGAAGTTCGCGTAATTCTCTTGGCTTAGCTCTAGGCATTGGTATAGTATCTTAAAGAAACAGAAATTAATTAAATTTTGTAATGAACAGGCAAATGCGTAAATTATTACTTCCGCAATTAAACTAGTTTTTTACCGCTTACGTTTTTTTCTATAACTTTTATATAATATTTTCCTTTACCCCAGTTTAAAGCAGATTTAAAAAGACGTGTTATAGAGAAATCACCGAACGGCTTGCAGCCTTGTCACGCACGTTAAAAACGCATGTGTCACTTTAGACATGGGTCTAATGAGCTTTCTGCGAACTATTGTTGCCCGCTAAACCTATTCGATGAATGTATTCTAGGCTCTGTTTAGTACTATTCGGTGATCAACATTAGAGTTTGCGTACCTTATTATTGTACCTTACTGTCGCATTGAATGCATACATGTGAACATCATTGTAATAGGTAAGACACAGTCGCGGCGGCACTCTAGTGCCATTCAACATTTTATAGCGAAACGATCCTACAAGAATGAATTGGCAAACAAAGAACACAACAGGCAAATTTAGTTACAGTCAGTACTTCTATGCAGGATGAAGAATTAACTAAGGAACTCGTTAAACGTCGCCAACAACAACATCGGTAACGTTGCCAATATAAAGCAAAGAGAACCAATTCAATAGAAAGCAAACATTGTTAGTTATTTCTGAGTCTTTGTTCCAGAATCGTCGCTCTAAATGTGTAGAAATCTCATAAAATAGAATCAGGAAAGATTCGGCTGATCTTTTTCTAAAGAAAGTATACTTTGCTGAACAAATAAACAGCCTGGTACTTGATTAATTTCTAGTAATCTATTTGTTCTATTGAAGACTCAAGACGTTCACCAATCGGGTCCTCGGTAATTCTGCTGTATTTCTGAACCGCTGTGTCTATTTGGTCAAACAGTTCCGCCTCAGTGTAAACCGCGTATGGTCCATCCGGCGGGTAAAAGTAAACATCTCGGATCGGGTCCCAGTCCTTTAGGAAATATGCCTGCAAACCAAAAGAAAATTATTAATTATCCATATATACAATAAGCTATTTTAAAAAAGCCATCAAATAGGGGCATATATGACATACATTCAACCTAATTTTTTTGACGTAAAAATTCGATTAACATAGAACCCTGCATCGTTATAAGTTAGCGCCGCCCCAGCAAAAGTAATCCAAGGCCTGTAAGGCCTCATTCAGAACCTGAAAACTCGTAATTAGAATTGTAGATGGTACGTTTATGGACGTTGCTTGTTGTCTATTGGCCTAAAGTGTGCCTGTTAAATGATCATATGAAACCACTCAATTTATTAATTTAGTACAGCGTAAAGTGTCAACAACACTGCAGAATAATCTGACTTATTGATGTTATTGGCATTCATGTTTACCTTTAGAGCCGTCTCCGTAGCCATTTGCTCGCTGTAGAATTGCGAGCAGTCGAAACCAAATAGCAGAATTTGGGTTGTGACAGTAAATATTTTAATGATCTGAAAGATCATCTTCCAGGGAAATACTTTGCGATACTGCCACTTTTCTAATGGACTCATAAAATGGTAGCGGAGTTTTTCCTACAAGCGGTAAAAAGTGATGCCATATACACACATATTAGCATTAGTTCTATTATTATAGTTAGGTTATTATTAGGTTAGGGTAGGTTGTTCTTTATGTGTTTATTTTTACGCTTTCGAACAAAAGCATTTCTTTCTATTTTATTCTTCATAAATAAACCTTTTGGGTACCTTGCAGCTTTAGCAACAAGCTTATATAATTACTTTATGGCTACTACCATAATTGTCGCACCTACAGATGAGGATTCCTCAACTTATAAAAACCTATTCTCTATGCAGTAGACATATATTTTTCGATTGCACCCAGACGAGTTTCGAAACCAACAGGCTAGCTAGATTTTAATCTACTTAGGCTAACCCTGATATAAAAGCCAAGTTGACGAGGATTCTGTAGTAGTTGCTCTCGGAAGGCGTCCCCTGAGGAGGCTGGATTACTGAAGCGAGTCGTGTCCGTCGAACTTGATCCATCAAATGAAAGATTGATCGATGAACCACTAAAAATTATGCAATATCGAACGCAGAAAGGGCGACGGATATTTTTGATGAAAGACTGAAAAACATATCCTCTTTCTGATAAAGAACAAAACGAGCTTTTCTATAACTGTAAGCGAGTAGCATGTATTGTGATAATATGCATTTTTTTTTTGCATAAGTGAGGCCTAGATTATAGCGTACGGTAAATATTTGCTTGATTACGCTCGTACTACCAAGCCCACTTAAATGGACTGTCACTTCTCGAAGGTGGTTCACTTGTTTAAACTGTAACCCAAACAACGCTACGGAACGCTTTGGGTCTTGCGGCTGTAGACATAGTCCAAATCACTAGACCGCGGCAACCGTTGGAAGAATGCAATCAGTAACTTTTTTCTTTTGTGTATAATTGTTAGAAAAACCGAAAATAAATTTCGCGCTAGTATAGTATATGTATAAAACCAATTACTAGTCAAATCAAATAAATATAAATAATAATAGATATAACAATAAAATAATGAATTAATAAAAAACAATAAAAGATAAATAAAAAACAAAATAGAACAACGATAAAAAAAATATTAAATGCTTTTATGAACTCTCTGTAAAGAATATGTAAGCCACGTATGAAGTAAAAAATGCCACTAATTTACTTTACTTCTAACTGCTCCCCATAAAGAAACAACTTAAAGCATCCAATATAACCAACCATAATATATCCTGCTGCTTGTAGTGTAATTATTATGTGACAAAAATTTAAAAGATTTGGAAAAACTTTCAAATCCTGCTGTCATTTTTATAACAATAATGATAAAAAAATCCCGTAATGCTTTCGTCTTACAATATCATGCCTCAGTTACGCATTTTGCATTAGAAATCTACTAAAGTACAAGCGGTGAAATATTACCAACTTACTGTAGGCAACACTTTAAAAAGCAATGAACTACTTCAAAGCTTTTGAAAACAGATAGCTCAACAATAAAGTTAGACTTATTCTAATTTTCTTGCCTCAGAAAGCTATCTAAAAACCGATTATAACCCTCTGTCCAGAAATGAATGAGTCATTTGAATTTTTGGGGATACTGGATGATCGCTTTTCATCCACAAATGCTAGTTTTGGTAAGAGGAACAGGGCTTTTAGACAAAATTTCATAACATAACTGATGTAATCTATAGTTTTCCCATGAAATTAAGTAAGTTTATGTATGGAGCGCTCTACGACTTTTCCAAAGCAGAGTAACAAGCGTACATTGGTTTTTATATGAAAAGTAAGGTCACCACACAGACGCTGCAGGGATGGAGGTCTATGGAGACCAGGCGCTAAGTAAACCTTGAGTAAACAGGTGGTCAAAGCATTTCGAAGACAGACAAAAGTCTACAGAGGACAATTCTTATTCTGAAAGGTCTGTGACAGCAATCACGAGTGAGAACAAGAGTGCTTCACACTTTTTTCATCGACCCCCGGGAAATCGTTTGTAATGAGTTCATGTCATCGGACTTCACGGTCACCAAAGATTACAATCAAGAAGTTTTAATATAATTCCGCGAGTCTGTTTAACACAAGAGGCCACAACTGTAGCAAAACGAATCATGGGTCCCCTATCACGATAATGCACTGGGTCACACTTTAATACTCATATAGCGGTTTTCGCAAATAGCGCGATGTGTATGTCGCTCCAACTCGCACATTAACCAATCCTAACTCCTATGACTCTTCACATTCCCAAAGCAAAAAAAAAGCTTGAAAGAAAAGCAATTTTGCATAATAGAAAAAAATGAAGAAAAATTTCAGACTGTTCTGAAAGTTATCCACGCAATCGAATTAAGGTATTTTGGAAACTAAGAAGAACTGTCGCATTCGACAAGGATAACTTCGAGTAGGGCAATTTTTGAATTGGGATCATTAAATAAAGAGTTACTAACTTTGAATAAACGACCCATTTATTATTGAGATGACGTTCATATATCTGGCAGGCGTTATCAAACAACATACAAAATCATAATGTACATTTAAAGCCTGTGTGTACTTTCATAGAAATGAGTGCATACATCAGATTCCGCAAAGCGTTTTACGAGTGCAAAAACCTTTTATTTGGCAATATACAACTAACGAATTCTTTTACCTATGCAAGGACACCTATAAACGTGCACAGAGATTATGTTATGCGTGATTTCGATCAAGCTCTGTAAAAATATTCGAGCACAATCGCATGGAATAAAATAAAGCTAATGTTCGTGAAAATTATACGTAACTAACCTCGAATGCCTGAGAAAGTGGTTTCGTAACTGTTCTTGAAACATTATCGGATCACCATCACCTAAGGGTTCCTCCGACATCTCTGATTCTTCATCAACGAGGCATTCGTTTTCATATCTTTGCTGTCCTTCACAGCTGCTGACATTGTCCTGAAGAGGTGTGCGGTCCCCGTTCTCATCTACCATGAAGAAAGAAAACATGTATGCCACGTAAAATAAATTACATTTTACAAAGTGAAGGTTTTAGGAGCAAAATTAGGTTTGACCACAAGCGGGTCTGTGTTCAGTCAATCTGCACCGTTTGTGCTTTCTCATATCAAATGTATTACAGCCGTTATCAAAAAAATATCAAAAAAAGATCTAATCACAATTTGAGCAGAACAATCTTTATGTAACATTTTTATATGCATTACCTACGTTTACGGCTTATTTCCTAAAGGAGATATTTCTTTAACTCTTTCGCTACTGATTTGACACCTGTGACATAGTTTAAAGGGTATAATTTTAAGTAGAGCCTCTAAATAAAAATACTAGAGACGATTATGACCGTTGTTAATTATAAGTGTTAATTCAGCCAACCAGTTAACTACTATACTGTATAATTAAGCGCGTAGTGCATCATACAATCAACAAACAATAAAAATAGTGCGTGATTTACAGCACCAAAAGACTTAATAGAATAAAAGTCACTGAGGCATTATTAGTAGCGCCATCAAACACACTGTTTTGGCTTTCAAACGAAGAACACTACGTACCGAGAATATTATAGAACACAGACCTCAATCATAACTACACGAGCTCCATACAGCCTAGTAAACAGTTAACGAAAAATACTATTAGAGATACGAACAAATTTAGTAGACGCCATAGAGAATTGACAAAGTTAATTAACGTCTTTGTAAATAAAACCAAATTACTTACAACCGAAAGCTGTGAAAGCCGGAGTCGCCATCCTAATGCAACACAATTACCTATAAGAGACGCAACAATCGTATTATCACTATTAAGCCATTCCAGCCACATATTGCATCACTATATTTAATACAGCCTTGTAGATTTTAGCAAACTCTAGTTATAATTAGAAGTCCCTATAGGCGCACTTTGAACTGAGTTCATTAAACTAGCTTTGAGTTCAATAAATATTCGTCATTTGACTGTCACGCTCTACTGGAAACAATCCGCTATTGATAAAATAAATAAAGATCCACCCTAAGTACAGCATAGCTTTTCCCTGTTATAAACTAAAGGGGCTCAACGAGCAGGCCAACTAACTCAATGCAGGTAGTTATGTATGTAGCTATGTTTGAAGTACCTTGCCTAGTGGTACACGCTTGCTGGCCTATTTACTACAAAAGCACCACCTCCTTTCTTGCATCCAAGCGTCTGTTAGTTTACCGCAGTTAGGAAGAATGACTTGAAAAGATAAATTAGAAAAAGTTCATTCAAACACCCACCCGATTTGACCCGCCCCTAGTAAGAACATTTTAGTTGAGAACGAAATGAGCTTTCCCCAGGAAATAACATCAGTTAAATTAAGAAAAATATTTTATTAGATCTCAAAAAACGTGCGTAGTATTCAGATCGGTAAGCGAAGCGTACCTTAGAAAAACAAGCAAAGAAAAATAGGGCTATAAAGATAAGAACAAGTAAATATCTCGGCCTATATCAAATTCGCCTAATTATTCATAAGTTACGGTAGTAAGCGTTTACATAAGTTTCTGGCTGCACGGAAGGCTGAGCGCACGCTCGACAAAATCATACTTTGACTAGAACATTATATTTCGCACAGAGTTGTCCTGCATCCACTACCGATTAACGTCGATTACTGTTTTAAACAAGTTTATAACATTATGAACTGTAATTTGACCGTACTATAAGAATGAACTATTAGTCGATTAAAAGAAAAAACAGAGTAAAGCTGTATATAGTTATTTTTCAGGTTGCTTCAAGAAATGCTTCTTTGTTACAACTATTTGCTACATTAAGTTCGTCATTAAATGAAAAAACGTTAAGCTAAACAAAGAGATGTGTAATGTTTTTACCGTCAAACTAATGCGTATGATTTATTAAGACTCAAGTCTAAAGCCCAAAAGTCTAAAACTACGAAATTAAATTAATACTTGAACAAACTCGGAAAGCCCATTTGTATGACCGATGATAAAATTTCAAACTAGAACTTAAGATGATATACATCCAGTCGAAAAGATTCGACGCTGTTCGACCCAAAAATGTCACTTGGGTTTTTTGGCAGGTAGTAACATAGGTAATGATATTATCTGTAATCTATAGTTTTCTATTGTCGGACATTATTATATAAAGGTAGGAACAAAAAAGGTGACAAATTATTCAGAGAAACTTGTTCCCCACGCCGTGAGGCAAACAATCATTAAAAAGTGATTTTTCAATTTTATCCTCCAACGTAGATATCGCTTGTGTTGTAAATTATGCTTTAGTCCAATGTATGGCCGTATCAGTTATCTCACGTTATCCCTTCATAAATATACTTGCTTTTCGCTTAACTTAATGATAATGAAACTTATTAAATTGATATGTTTAGCTAATTAATTAACTAATTAATGTGTCCGTTATCTAAAAACACCCCTGCGGTTACATCGAGACAACTACTTCCCATAAACCAGCTCCAAAAAGTCTATAACATGAGAGACGAAAGACAGCCTAAATAAAATACCAAAGATTAAACAGGAACATATGATTTCTGTTTAAAAAAACCTTATTCTCACTAGCTTTTCATTAATAAAAAGTTCCCCGGGTTTTTTTGATAGAAGATTTCAGAGCGGTAATGATGCCACTAGTCTATAGTATCATACTAGAGCACACATTTCTTTCAAACGAATATGATGAAATATTGCGTAGCGCTCTCACCCTTCGTTGCCAACTACTACCACGTTGCAAATATGATCGCGAATAGTTAAGCTTTTCACTTGAAAGTAATTGCATACTAAATACAGTTTACGCAAAAACGAGGACAATCAATAAATCAGTTGTCTACCTTTTACATTATAATTTGCGTATTTGTTTTTAGCTGTTGTAATGATAAATCCGGTCGTGACAATTTGCAAAAATGCGATTACGTGATAATTGCATTCTCATGACGTCTGTGCCGGGGGGGTTCACTAAGATAATACATTTATTTGATAACATGGTAACCCCTAATGAATACGTGTTTAAATCGGAAGAAAATAGTCTAAGCAAGTCTAACCAAAAATTGTAATAACATAAATCAGAAAATTATCAAAAATCATAATTTAAATAAATAAAATGGTAGTTTTTTTAAATAGAAAAACTTTAAGAACTTCATACATGTTTGTCTAAATCAACTTACGTCGAAGCAACTATATCCTTCAGAAAAAAGTTGCTGTGCACGTACGCGCCGCGCAGCTTAACCAATAACTCGTAACTGGAATTCTAGCATTTATTTTGCCTGAGTAACGTGGATTTTCTTGCGTGTTTAAAAGATCTACAGCATATATGGGACCGCCCATAAAGAACTTTGGAACATCCTCACTCACTCGGACACATCCACAAACTTTCTGGTGCCCTAATCTACCTAATTCTTTTTATATAGGTTTCTACTTGTCCCGTGATTTTGCGTTCTTATTCTTCTTTATTAAAACGATACAATTTCGAAAAGTGTTCTTCAGCGTCGCATGTATCTAGTTCACTAGCACTTCGCTCTACTTGGATTCAAACAAGACACTTTCCGGTTTAACATGGTCTCTAACCCATTTGCGGTTCTTATTTCAATAAGTAGCGGGGCCATCTGACAGCGCCTCCAGCGATATCAGTGATGAACTCACGTTCTCTGACTCCAACAAAAACAAATCGACTCAAGCGCTCCCTGGTGGATAAAAACCTGGTGCGCACAGCGTAAATAACATTGAGCGCTCATACGTAACCATTCAAGGATTCTACGACGTATGCACTAGAAACACATGTTCACGAACCACACTTAATACTGTTGATCTATATAATACAAATAGGTAGATAGATAGTAATAGGCGTAAGTAACTCCCTTATACTTAGGAATAGACCAGGTCCTAAATGCAAATAACAAAGAGAAACTAACTATAAAAAATAATTATATACGAAAATTAACTATGTTCTTGCTCTTTACGGTATTCTAAAATGTTGTTCTCATCATGCTGTAAGTGGTGAGCACTGTGGTGATCTCTTACTAACTTGTTTTTGGAGCATTTAAGGATGTTCGCTTTTTGCACGTGCGCACTAAACTCAAGTAGCATCCTCGTCAGGGGCTTTCCCACCATTGAGAATGGCTACCTGAAATCGAAAAAGATACGTGAAGCTACTTTTCAGGTAAATTATTGCTTATTTGAGACACTATACGTCTTTTCGGGCTGGGTGCATAAGATTCTCGATTCATGCATTCCCCAGATCCTACTAATTGATGACAACTATTTGCTTAAAAATTCAAAGCTTGTAGAATATTAAGTGATCTATTATCAGTCACAATTTGTCTAGAATTAGAGACCTCAATAACACTACAACATTAATAGATTAAAGCAGACAATTGACTTATAATTTTTTTTATATAAATGTGGTATCTAAAGATGTCAAAATACAAAAAATAAAAGTGGGTTCCAAAAACATGAATACAACAGTAACTAACATCACGTTTATTCTTACCATTATACCTTTCAAATTGAGAGAACGCCTGTTTGGTAAGTACGAATCGGCTTATGCATTCCTGAACACGCTACAACGCAGGTGTAAGGACTTATCATTCTATTACTCATGGAGGCCATGTTTTCAAATTTATCAAATGACATATTAACCTTTTGATGTGTGTGAAAAAAAACATTCAAATTGCCCGCGCTCCTTAGTGGAAAGGTTCATTTTTTCAATACTGAACCGAGCAAGATCTATGACGTATCGACTACCATAACAAGCTCTGTATGCGTGCGCAAAGCACAGCTGCAGCGCCTAAGACGAGGAATAATTTGCTCGGATGGTGTCTCTTCGGATATGTGTAATGCATCCATTCTCGGACCGGCTGTGTTTTCGGTCCCCTGCTTTCTCTCAGCTCCCACGTTCAGTCTCACAATAACAGCGTGTGTCAGTTGTGTCGAGTATGCAGGCCGCGCGTGCGGGACATTTCTTTGGAGGTTGTGCTTAATAACGATCTCAGCCGAGGTAAGCAAAATGTCAGCTGTAGCAAGACATCCGTGAATAGAAACAGGCCGAATGGTATATAATGTGTGTGAACAATAGCAAACGCCAGTAGAAATGTTGAATAAACTTTGTCTAGCGTACTTTCCGCAGGTGTCCACGTAACTGAAAGTTCGGTGCTAAAGTTCAGTACGGGTCCGTCACAACCTACGGCATCGCGTGAAGCCAGCAAGGTTAGAGTAAGCTTTGAGTGCCCGCTATGGAAGTGGAAGAGGCGCCCAACCAAGTTGCTGCTGGGGGTGATAGAACTGCTGCCTCTGCCGCCAGTAGTGATGCCGGTGAAGCCGCCAGCGTCATGGCAGGAGCTGCGGTTCAGCCCAGCGTCAACGTACAGCTGCATCCTTTAGTTATTATGAATGTTGCTGAACATTGGACTCGGATCCGAGCGCAAAATGGAGGAAGAGCTGAACAGGTTAGTTATCACAAAATGGTGAACAGGTATCAAAACTCATGGCAGCATCTATCATCCAGTTTTCCAGTAAATGAAAAATGTTCAATTGCTGGAGAGTGAGGAATCTGAGACGAGGTTAGAGGTCACAAAATTTTTGCATATGTATATATAATTGTCCACTGTCGAAGACTACTACGGCATATTGTAGTAAACTGCACATGTATACAGGGTGCGGAAGCTAAGTTGGCATAGGTGTTGGCGAAATATTTGTTATGACGAGCATGCACTTATCCGCCATTCTTCGTATTAGATAAACGAATGCTCCTTCTAAATCAAAACACTTATTTTGGTGGAAAATAGTACGTCATTTTTGCAATTGGAGCGAAAATTAACTGTTATACAATACAACGAATTCTCCAAGATTAAGAACTTGCTTTTTCGCCCGAAGCCGATGTTCTTGTATTTTCGAGATAGAAACTACCAACGATTTTGGAGAACGAAATATGAATTATCAATTAAGTTGTCTTTCTAAACTACTATAGTTATGGAAGTCTTTTTAAAAACTTTTTGGTGCATTTTTTAAATTTGCTGTGCCGTGAAATTTTTGGGAGTTTTAGCCTACTATCAGCCCAAAATATAATTACGTTAAAATTATTTGCATGTAGCGTACTTTTGCTACACTTATATCCACTAATATCATTTGGCTCACAATTGCCATTAAGTCTTCGCAGATTAAGGAAAAGATCGAAGAGCCATATAAGTGGGTCAGGCTCCGAATCGTGGTGAATGGAGGTTATATTGAAAAACGTGGCCGTCAAGAATAAGTCTTCTAACACATGTAAAAGAATTAATGAAACACCTATATAATTTACATACTGCTTTAGAAATACAACATAGTAAG
>NW_019213377.1:149549-168472 GCF_002532875.2 Varroa jacobsoni
TATATGCAATTTACTAAACTATTCTCTTCGTATTTTAGGCTATGATTGATGCGTCAAAGTTCTTTTATAAATCTGCATGTGTCATTCATGTTACTGATTTCTGGTAGTTTGTTGTGAATCACTTGTTTATTTGACAACGCCATTTGTCTCTATTCTAGGTTGTTGGAGCTCTGCTAGGCAAGCAGGAAGGTAGAGCACTCGAAGTGTCAAACTCGTTTGAACTTGTATGCGAAAAAGACAGCGATGGTATGGTCACTATTAAACCTGAATTTCTCGAAAATCAACAAAAACAGTTTAAGCAGGTCAGTCTATACTTAAGGTGTACCCATTTATGACACTGTGATTGACTATGTATGTGTATTATGCTGAATAATATGTCCCTGTGTTTTTTATAAAAACTTTTTCCCCCACTTTCTCTAACTAGTTGTTTAACTCTGATATATCGAAAATACTTCTGCTCTATCAGCGTGTTGTAACCGTATTGTGTTGTGAGTGTAATTTCGACTCGAAGGAGCTCCTCAAAGTTATAATTTATATATATATACTGTAATAGCTTACCGCTCCAGGAAAAAAATGTGCTGTTTTCTATTTAGTAAAGAACGGCTGAACATATTATTCATCCTAATAAAATGTGTGACTATATTTCGATAAATTCATATATTTCCAGTAGTTATTAGATCTAAATATCAGATTAAGTTTAAAAAAAAAAGGGAATATCCGTGACACCTACTCATGCCTCGGCATTAGAGTTAATCTACAAACTAAGCCCTCATTGGTGAGATTTGCCGTTATACAAAAGGTAGGCAAAATATGACTCAGTTTCCATAAATTTTCATTGCATGTTATCCGTATGTATTAGTAAACTATCAAGACAATTTTTTACTTTTACAATGACTACTTCAATGATATCACATCTGCTAGTATATCGAATACCTCGCAGTATGTGGCCCTATTTATTTTAGATTAATTTAAAACATACTTTGTCAACCCACGTTGCTACAAAGCGCAAGTGGAATCGATGCGTTTGTACTGGAAATATCTAATATTCTCTGGTTTACGATGACAATCACAAAAAGTTAAAAAATAGGGCGCACTAGTTGAATAGTCAATAAATTTAAGGGGCACTTAAAGACGTAAAAAGAAGGAAGAAAAGAAGGAAGGGTAAAATCGGGAATAGAGGTTTATCCACTGATATACAAATAAAATATTTGATAATTGAAATCTTAGAAATTTGAGATATTGAGGCAATCATAGAATAAGCTCCAAACTATAAGAAACTGATTTCCCTAGACCTAGCCGTAGTAACTGGAAAATCCGAAAAGAAAAATGTGACCTATGCCGATGTCGCAAAGGTTAGGCCGACAGAGCATAATGACAAGAACTGAAACAAGAACAGATTTTGATGAAGTGATTGATCAACTAGGAAATAGAGGCGAGGTAAGAAGCCACTGGTAAGAAAGGATAGTTTTGGAAATAGCTGGTAGGTTTTTACTATGTGAAAATTAGTATTGCCTTATTTCTCGGCCATAGCATCCATGCTAGAACATTGCAGACGTACGCGGAACAAACAAGGATAAGTAGACAAAATTTATCAAATATTAGTCGCAAGTAATAGTTTTGGTAGCGATGCAGATGCTACTGTTGCCTATGAACTATTGAAAAACTAATGTAGGACAAAAACAAAATATACCTACGGCTGTCTCATGGCTAGAGTCTTTAGAAAGCATATATGGGAGATCAAACGGCCGCGATTGTTAACTTCAGGCGTTTGTGAATAGGCTACGCTGCTGGAGTAAAAAATAACGAGTGTTTCTTCAATGTTTTCGTCTGAGCAGGTATTTCAGGATCTAGAACTTTTGGGCTGGTATACAACGGGCGGGGAGCCAACACCCGCAGATGTTCGCGTTCATCGGCAACTATGTGAATTTAACGATGGATCCGTTTTACTAAAACTTGATCCTTTGCTGGCAACACGTCGTTCCGGCCAACTACCTGTTTCGATGTTTGAGTCTGTAATTGATATGGTTAACCAGGTGAGAAGTAACAGTACGTAAATATATCAGTGTAGAAATGAATGCAATAGCACTTTAATAGCGGAATACGCGCTGTATGGTCAACCCTTGCGAAGGCACAACTTTTGATTTAAGGCTTTATTTGAATCACCTATAATTTTCCATGGTAATGAGGATAAACTAAGTCACAAAATCGGCATAGTACGGTCACGTTTGCTGGACATAAGTCTCATTACATGTCACTTCAACCACCTTTAATTTTTAAAAATTAAGTTGGTCTCCACCATGCCAAGTAGCTCTCAACACTCCTGCTACTATAAAATTTCAGTTAGTATTATAAATCTATACAAAATCACATCATAATTATTAGTTATCGACTTCATAATCCTCCGTTGTTGGTACTTTGAAATATCATCTAAATCACAACAGCTTAGCGATTTGTTTTTGTTAAGACCTAAAACATCCCAAGTGTACGTTGCATGTAAACCAGCGATTGGTGAGTAAAAAATTAGGCTATAATAACAGACTATGACAGACTGTTATCAGGCTAGGTAGGTAAAATAGAGGTGACAAAATACATAACATTCATACATATCTTTGCCAGACAATGTTTCTCTATGTACGGTTGTTATTTTATACAAAAACGTTTATTCAAGAGCACTCATCACAATAGTTAAACGCATGTTTCTTTTCATTTAATTAGTTACTCCCTGGGAAGCTGGCGACCGCTAAGCTTCCCTCACTGGCTCAAAACCGGTTGTAGACATGCTGTCCGCTGTTTTAAGAAAGGATTATATCTCGCACAGAAAAGGGTAGCTCATTACAATTTTTACTGTTGTTTTCCATGCGTGTAATATCTTACAATTTGCGTCTCTATTATGACGACGCCTTCAATAATTACTATTCACATTGCATTCGTGCGGCTTTAATGAAAAATATTAGGGTTTCTTTTTCATTGAGGGCGTAACACAGATATGGTAATTTGGAGATATACTGGGGGAGGTAAAACAAAACAGTGAATAGGTTACTACGTATTGAATTGTATATAAGGCCTATGAGGTCGATAGATGTGACTGATGAGAAATAGTGGTCTAGCAATCGTTATCTCTTAGATGTCTTTCTGCCACTGAGACAGCATATAGACGAAATAATGTTCATCAAAAAACTGTTTACATTTCTTCGAACGTAATTGCAGCCTTACATCGCATGAAACTATGTGGTTCAGTTATTTCAGCGACAACTCTCAGAGGCCAGATGGTCTCACGCGCAGGTACATTTCGATATTAGCGTTCACTAACATAAAAACAATGGAAATTAGGTTTCATCGCATGCTTGACTCGAAAGATAACTTGGAGTATGAGTGTTACATTTGCTTTGTTTTTTAGGAGCCAACTATGTTATTTGTACCACTTCCATGCTCACTCGTTACGGAAGAGGCGGAACGAATTGGGCTAGATAATATGGCCCGGGTATCGATAGCGGAGAGTGGTGAGGGTTCGCTGGCCTCACAACATCTTCGGACACAACACAGTGCTATAAAGATGCTCTACGAACGTGTAAAGGTTAGTTTAATGCTCGTTGTCATTCATTCGCGATGTAACTTACGTGCTGTTATGAAAATGGCAGTTTGCTGGGGCGCGCGAGAAAAGCAAGTCGTGATGGATTTGATTTGTGCATAAGTGACAGTCGTGAAAGAAGTAATGAAAGAGTGCGAAAACATAAACAAGGATTAAAAAGGCTAGGCCAAACTATTTTTCCTCCAAAATTTTTTTTCGTATCTCGGTAGCTCAATGGCAAAATAATCATTTCTGGGCGCTCCTGTTCGGCACTAGTGGCAAACGTTCACGTTTGTAGCTGAAGCGTTGGTCAAACTCAAAATATATAATTCGCCCTGTAATTGCATTCTCTTTGTCTTGCAGATAATTCAGGCGTACGTCAAAGCAGTAGAGCGAAGGGAACTGGTGCCTAATTGGGTGATCCTCCGCGAGGTCTTCAATCTTTGTCGGCAGTTACCGGTTGTTGAAAGCCCGCACTTCCGGGAAGAGTATTTCAACCAATGTAACGATGTCGCGCTTCAGACGTTCCTTGGAACGCTAACAAAATGCTGCGACACAATTAATGTTTACCTGAATAGATTCAACGTACTGTATGAACGGCAAAGTGGAAGTAGACGTAGCAAAAGAATGTACTTCTAAACGAGGGGATGAAGGGTACGACTGAAGAATAATGCTAAAGAAAATTGAGTGAGTCGAGGTGAAGAATTGTGAAGAAAGGGGCATGCAAGTTAAGGGAGAAATGTTATATTTATATATTATAATAGCTTTATGTGATGTAGGCGGTCCCGTTATAGATATGCTGTACAATATTCGTCGCGCGACTATTAGAGCGATTATTACTTCATGCAGCATGGAACTAAGATAATTTTTTTTCCATTATTTCTACGAGCGAGGCCAATGTTGATAAATAAACGATAACATTATATTAATTTTACATGGAATAACATGTGGTTTCTTAGGTATCTAGTAATACTTGACGTTTATTATCACTATATATGTCAAGGTACATAGTAAGATAATCTCGTACAAACAAAAACTGCTTGAACACCTGTAATTTGCAGTTACTTTTGTCATTCTTTTAAGAACCTTTCTCGCTCTCAAAGCCTTATCAGAGATTTTATTTCGAAGTTAATTTCAAGTTTCCCATGTATGAATCGACCTAAATTATTTCTCTAATTAAATCGGTGTACAAAAGCGAATTTGTTTAAAGAAGAGGAAAACGAACAGATTAGTTGGAAGCGCACATAGCGATTAGAACCTAAGCAAACAACTTACATTGTAGCGTTTTGTGTCTTGTCATCTTGTTATTCGTGTCCATCATTAGTCCAGTAGAACAGCTTTACTACAACGGTAATAGGTCAGATTACAGGTTGTTATAGCCTAGTAATCGTGGATGTACGTATCTGTTGTAGATTTGTTAAAAGAAAATTAAGTTGTAGTTGCTAATATAGGCATGCATATTATTCATTTGGTATATTTACTTACTTTGCTTTGCTTTATCAATTTTAATTAACCCAACTATTAAATTAACTACTGTTCTGACAGGATAAGTAAAAATCCGTAACCAGGGAAAACAAAATATCATTGTAAATCTGTTTAAGATGACAGCTCCTTGTATCCAAAATCTGCGCGTTACAATTCGAAGCATTTAGTAGAAAAATGCATACTCAAAGATGTCTAATTAATTATAATGCTGCAGATTACATTTAAAAGAAAATAGAAAATATATACATATTGTGCTGTTACGGGTAGACTCTCATATTGAATAGCTTTTGACGTACGCGTTGCTAGCAGATACTTTGGTTGTAAATACTCCAGTCTTCTAGGAACTTGAATGAACACCGGTTGAGTTCATCCAAAGATAACAAGGGTAAAAGAAATCTTTTCGAAAATCAACGCCCAGTGGTCAAGTTTTTTTCCTTGAAGGCTACGGCGCTGCAAAAAGTTATCAAATATATTAGATCAGGAAGCCTCAAGCGAAAGCACAGTACGTGAATAACGCGAACATTTCAAAAACGGAGGTTGGAGTATTGAAGACCAGCGAGCAGGCGACCAGATGCAGGGACCCGAAGTACAAGATTACCGCATTTGGGGAGGCTTTTCCTAGGGCAACGCTTGGAAGGGCTCTATTGGCCATGGCATCTCAGATGTTGCGTATTACAGGTTTATAATCCAAATACAGAAAATGCGGATATTCAGTAAAAATGAGTCCTCTATGCCTTATCTCCAGGTCCTCAAGAGATACACGGACCCTTAGCGTGGCAATCGAAAGCATGCGGTCTGGTTACCAGACTTGATAGCCAGGACCGAGCAGAAGAGTGTCTAATGATAGACTCACCCCGGTTATTTTTGTGCTATGTGGTTACGGGACTTTCCATAACCTAAAAAGCATTAGCTCATAAATATATTTCACTGTCTATTCGCTTCAAAAAGCTATCGGTAAACAAATAACATAAGAGGATGCAAATGATGAGTATATGGCTGTCTAGAGCACTGGGATAAAAAAATACGGTAGAAAAAATTTAACACATACTAAATAATCATCATTCTAGATCAATTGCTATTAAATGTATTTAATTTATTCAAAGTTCGCTGGATTCGCTTATAACAGCCTAATTTATTGGGTTGTCGAAAAACTATTGGCCGTTTTTCTAGCTGGATATCTTCGAAGCTACATATCTCAGGTAGTATAGGTCGCGTTGGGTTGGCAGTGTAATTTGAAAGCCGATATCTTCGTAGGGTTATATGTGTCTAGTGTTGAGATGCCTTTATTCATCAAACTCAAAGTACAGGACCTTGAAAATGAATAATGGGATTTCTAAAAAGAAATGCTATGTTACAATTTTGTTAGCGCAAATTGTGCCCAAGCTCATAAAAATGTCTGTTTTTTATCGTCAAAATGCGTTAGTGGAAAAACGAAAAAAATTTAAAGATGGCATTTTTGCGTTCGTTCCAAAAATTTTAACGTGAAGGATGCTTCTGACAGTAGTCGAACAATTACAGAAAAAGTTAATGAAATATTTAGAAAAACTAAGCGATAAAGAAAGTAGCCGTGATATCACCAAACTAGAAATGAACCACCGTACAGTTTTAAATCGTCTGAAAAAGCTAGCTACGCAGCTCATCTTTTAAGTGCCAGATAAATTCATGCGAGAGAATCCACTTAATCATTTCGACCTGTGAAACTCTACAGAAACGACAGGAAAACCGAGCTATTGTTAAAACGATTCATTACAAGTGAAACAAGGTGGACCATACACGACAATACTATGCAAATAAAAAATTTGACAAAATTACCTCTATAATCTGTGACAAAGCCTACACTGACGCCCAAAAAAGTGTTTGGTACGATTAGAAAGGAATCGTGCAATAAGGGTTGCTGCCGCTTGGCAAAATGATTGACTCAGACTGCTACTGTCAACAATTGACAAGATTAAAACAAGCTATTGAAAAAGTCGACCGGAACTAGTAAATAGTAAAGCGTCATTCTGCACCATGTTTATGCCAGACCGCAGACATTATAGGTATTAGGTAAAAATGAGTAAATTGGGATGGACATTTTCTACGCATCCGCTGTATAGCCTAGAGCAGAGGGTCATCTGCTTCAGTCTCTGCAGAACTTCGTGTTTATTTAGTTCCAATGAAAGAATGTAAAAACAACTCATTAGAATTTTTCGCTTAGAAACTAAAGAAAATTTATCAAGAGCCGATGCGCTTCTCTTCTGCTTCCGAGCTTAAGTTAGTAGTACTGACTTTGCAGTAGTGAGTAGTGTGTCGAAATACGTAACATTATTCTGACAGTCCGCTAAAAATTGTATTCTTTCTAGCACCTCATCCGCAATAATTACCTAAAATATCGGCTTGATAAGCGAATTCGAGCCATGTTTTAGCTCTATCGTTTGTAAATAGGCAAGCATTTCAAACCTGAGTTGGACTAATACACTACTGTACGCAAGATTGAGTTTTCAAGCTGAGGCATATTAATTAGCTAAGCTTAATCTAAAGGTTTTATAGCTATTGATTGTATCCGTCTGCTTATGCCGTATCAGCGCTGGTTGTAGCTGTAGCAGTGCTAAATTATTTATTTTAACATAACGATAAGTCTTCATTTAGAATTCTATCCATACGTTTCTTACTCATATAGATTGTTTGACTGTTCTTTGTTAGCGTTGTATATAAATCTTAGCATACACATGGCCTGTTCTTGGTGAGTGTCAATATGTAACCGCCTCTTAAACTCTGCTCCTGTTTTTTCTTCCCCCAAGCCCGCTCTTCTGTCGCCCTGGCATGGACCCTCTTCTGATCTACGTCGCTCGCTTACCCGCTCGCATACATTCAACCAGACTGGGGGCCCAGGTCCCTGGCACTGGAAAGAAAGTCTCAGACAAGCCTTCGTTTGAGCATAGGCAGAGCCTTTCCTTTCGCTCCACTATCGAGCGGGTTCTCTCAAGCTTTGCTCCGGCTCTTCTACCTCTTACCTCCCAGGCAAGTGCGCAGGGCGTACACATCCAACGAACGGCGGCAGCAGGAGGCTCTTAGAGGCTGCGGCCACTGCCTGCTTGCATGTGCCAACACTACCACCCACGCAGTCAGTCAGTCACATTTGCTCTCACTCAGACGCAGCATTCGTTCTGTCTGAGTAACACTAGCCGACCCACGATGTTCTACCCCTTAGGGTTAAGTATCCAAGGCCGAGGAAGGAACCAAACTAGTAAAGATAGAACTAAGCTCGGTCCCATAATTTGAAAATTCTCAAAAGACGTACGATTAGTTAAGCTACCGGCTTATCGTCAAGTGTATCCTCGCTGCTGGTTTCAGTACCCTGTAGGTTCTCCAACTAAATTACATGAAGCATAGAAACACTACTGAAGTGTACTGGAAGCTGAGGAAGTAGCGGATTAAAGCACAACCAAGCAAAATACAGCAGCAGGAAACGTAGTTAATGCTAGTTATTATCGGCCTGTAGTGTTATCACTATGATATTCAAGAGTACTCCAGCATATCCAAATAGACGACTTAATCAAGTAAAGGCAGTGACATTGAGGTTTTCCCCGGGCAAATCCTCAGCCGCAACACCTAACTCCGTGATACTGTGTGTTTATTGTTAACAAAAACAAAACTAAATAGCTTTAAAAACGAGAGGAACGACCCAAAACAAAAAAAAAGAAGTTTACCACGAGGAAAAACAAGGCTTCTCACGACCGAAGTTGCAGGAAACATAGTGAAATAATTGACTATTGCTCATCAATGTGCCTACGGTTATTTCTATATGTTTATTACGCGTGCACTACCGGTCGCCCAAATCATTCGGACACTGTTTCCAGACGCCTGCTACCACTGCGCGCCGTTCGGCAGATTTCCTGCGAAAGTTCGTTATGCCACTCACTGCAACGCTGTGGAAGTGGACGTTAGTGAAATAATAGAAAGAAAAAATAGGGTTAGCCACATTGAAGCGACGCCCTCCGAGAGTTAACTGTGCATCGACAGCTGCTACAGTACCTAGAATTCCCACTAGTAGTGTTGCTCACGCCGTGTTCTCGGAAAGCGTATAGACCTAAAATGACAAATAATCAATTGCCTATTATGCCGTGCATCAGCTTTCACCTAGTTTAGTTGCGTTCGACAATCGTCGAACGAGCACACAGATTCACTGTACAAGAATACGTACAGCCGTTTTCGACCGATTCTCGTTGACCAGTAGAGTGCCTAGGCGCTACGAATACACCACTGCTCAAACATTAGTCCCAATACATCGATGGGCCCTGTCGAGGGTCAAAGGTACAGTTGCGCCGGACCTCACAAACATTGCGGTGACGGAGTAGATAATATGGTATCCGGTACCACTATACGAGACACAAAATTCGAAGAAAAAGAATAAGACGACGAGGAAAAGTTTTTAACGACAATAATGTGCACAACAGACAAAAAGGGAAACCAAAGAAACATCGAAAATGCAACACGAACGCCTTCGCCCCAGCTGTCACCGCCATCGCTAGCAGGCTTAAAGTACAACTTTCACAATTCGATCTGGCTAAATGCGTTGCTGCAACAATACGCGACAACATTATTAAGACGACAACAACACCATCATGGACGACTATCACATCAAAATCAGCAAAGATCCGAACGAGCGAAGTTTCAGCAAGAAAACGATCAACAAGATCCGCAACGACAATTAATCATTGTAACCACGACACGACACAGCCTCCAACAACTTCAGGACGGGCAGCAGCAGCATCAGCCTTGGCACTCACAACTAAACTCAGAGGAAAAGCAACGACAACAACAACAACAACGACTGCTGCTGGAAGAAGTTCGTCAGTTTCCACTCAGCATTGCTTGTCCAGCAACAGGACAAAGAAGAACTGCAACTGCAGTAATATCAACAATGATTTTTCTAACAGAAACAATACTACGACAGCAACGACACTTGTCACTAACTGCTAAAACCAGAAGCATGAACAAGGCCCCTCGCCGTATTTCAGCTTCGATTTCAGCAGCAGCGGTCTTCGATTACGATACTTCGATCGAAAGCACCACAGCTATAGCAGGTTTTCAAGTTGCTCCAATCGCTTCAAATTTAACAGGTAGTTGCGTAGTTTTCGATAGCTCCAATGATGTCCATTGCCTCCAAGAGGAATGTACCAGGAATACAGCTGCAAATAGTATAACTGTTAGAAGCACAGGTAGCCCGAACAATGCTTTTACCACCGCTCCAGCTACTAAAATCGGTACCAATTACACTGCAGGGTTTGGTACAATGGCGATTTTTTTTCCTGTAGGGTCAAAAGCTAATGCAGATATGATTCTTCCAATTTCAATAGCAACATTTACTCGTACCAATGGAACGATTTTAACAGAGAAAACAGCCAGCAAGCGTAATTCAACTACAAGCGATAGTCATCGCACTGCGCTGAATCAAACCAGCTCGGCTGCACGCGAAGCTCGGCCTGCCGCCATCATCGTTCGTGGTGACATGGCCTGCATCGCCGTCGTCGATCAGGCAGCGGCGAAGAGCGTTGACGCTGGCACGTCCTTTCGGGAATCACCCGCCCGATTGTCGTTCTCCGGCCACTTTTGCCGTCAAGATAATTACGGAAACGATGCAATAACAACAATAAAAACAACAGCAGCAACAGCAAGAACGACAACGACAGCCACTGCAATACCACAGGTTTTCAAAATTGAAATTTCAGCATGCAACAACCCGCTCGGGTACGAACCAATTTTAAGTGATTTCTCAACAGCTAACCACCTAGAGCTAGCCCGAGATCGAGAAAGTAGAAAGATATCGTGCACGAGCGCTCAGCAGTCACGACCGCGTAGGATGTCAATATCCACGCCCACGATTACGTGGACGCTGCTAATGTCGTGGTTGACTTTGGGTCTCGTGGGGCTCGTTCCGGACGGAATCGGCCTGGGTCTGCCGGGCGCGGCGGCCTCCCGTGAGGCTAAGCGCCTGTTCGACGATCTGCTAAGCGACTACAATCGACTTATTCGGCCTGTGGGCAACAACTCTCACAAAGTGGTCATCACGGTTGGCCTCAAACTGTCACAGCTCATTGACATAGTAAGTGATTTATTTTGCTCGCTTGTTTAATCATATTTATCGTTTCATTAATTTTATTATGCCGTACAACATTGGAATAAGGGTTTTACCTGTGGATCGATTTAGTCCCAGATACCCCGAAATACTAATCAGCTTATAACCTCAAATAGTTCACTATTCAGAAGCTGAAATATGTTAATATTTACTGCCCAACGCCCTTATTGATTGATAGGTCATTTACAATTCACTGATAAGCTATAACTCTTTTTCTTCAAACTATAAAATGACTACTGGTCGTACTATATGATCCGCTACGCCGCTCAAGTTTTTCTTTGACAGCGTCACACATAAAATCCATTTATAGCTTTATTTCGAGCCAAAGTAATGCATAACATTATACATAGGTTTTCGTGAAGGCTTGGCATATTATTGCCGGTTCAGAACTTGTGTCGTTGGGTTTTATATATATCTCAATTTGATCATCCTCACCCCATATCCTAAAATGATTTAACAATCATCCTCGTCGAATTTATCTTTACCTTCATCTCGTGAGAACCGGTTTGCTGAGACAGGAAATTGAAAAGATCTGTTCGTCCTCCTTAACTTTACTATCTGATCCCCTCTCCCAACCAACCTGCTGTGAGACCTAGAACAACAGAATAGGAAAAAATTCTCAAAGATTTCTCAGGGAAAATCTACCGCATTCAATACGAACCGACATATGCTCCCAGGGAAAAGCAATAGATAACATAAACAGTTGGCAGGGTAGCAGGAGCCAGGTGTAACCTATATATTTAGATGACGGACATTTATGTAACCTATGTGCGATTTCCATTGCAGAACTTGAAGCACCAAGTGATGACAACTAATATATGGTTGGAACAAGTAAGTACCATCGAACGCGTTATTTTTAGTAAATAATTCTATTCACATTTTCTTTTTTATATTGTGAAGCTGACAAAGACATCTCTACTTGGTGTCGACTCACCATGTCCTTTCATCGGTAGCGTCGATCCAAACGTTACAACTTTAAATTCGACCCTGTTCTGCCATGAAAGGCTGAAAAGATTATGCACGTATTTTAGTTTTGCAGGTGAAGCTGTAATTGAATTGTATATGCTTGTTGTGGGGAGATACACCGTATTCTTTCTGAAGTAAACTGCACAGACACACTATTCGTATATAACTAATGCGATCGCCGGATAGCTACAGTAAGTATATTGTTATATATACTTCTTGCAGGAGTGGGAAGACTACAAACTGAAATGGAACCCCGCAGAATACGGAGGAGTTGACATGATTCACGTGCCCGCTGAGAACATCTGGCTTCCAGACATCGTATTATTCAACAAGTATGATAATGGATTAATGTGCTGGGTTCCGATAAATATTTTAATCGAACAATGTATCTATTGCACAGCGTGTAAGCGGAGTAAACCGTAGAGCTTAACGTCTAATAAGGCAATTAAATATAGGAATACTTGACGTTTCAGCGCTGACGGTAACTACGAGGTAATACTTATGAACAAAGCAACCGTTTACTCCACTGGAAAGGTTGTGTGGAAGCCTCCAGCTCTATACAAAAGCACTTGCGAAATTGATGTTGAATATTTTCCATTCGACGAACAGAACTGCCTCATGAAATTCGCGTCATGGACGTATGACGGTTTCGAAGTAGATCTTCTTCATCAAAAACAGAAACCTGGTGAGACCGAAGTCTCAACTGGTATCGACATGAGCGAGTTCTACAAAAGCGTCGAATGGGATATCCTCCTCGTGCCTGCCAAATACAATCAGGTAAGTATTCTATTTTGCCAAACAGATCTAGCAACTTGGATGTCGGACTGTCTAAGCTACCATGTACGCATAACAGTGCCACTAATGCTACTAAGAAATATTTAAAGAAATTCCCTGGCCATCGTTTTTTATTCGACATCCATCATCAAGCTGGCAACTGAAAAAACTCATCTACTGCTTTGTTTATGTCTTATCCGCATTTTTTTTTTCATTAGGGCAAGTACGACTGTTGTGTAGAACCGTTCCCGGACATCACGTTTAACATCACAATGCGCCGAAAGACGCTATTCTATACAGTCAACCTGATCATCCCGTGCGTGGGTATTTCCTTTCTGACAGTGCTAGTCTTCTACTTGCCGTCCGACTCGGGTGAGAAGGTTACCCTCTGCATTTCGATTCTCGTCTCGCTAACCGTGTTCTTCCTGCTGCTCGCCGAGATTATTCCTCCGACTTCCCTTGCCGTACCATTATTAGGCAAATACCTCCTGTTCACAATGATCCTGGTCACGCTATCTATCTCGGTCACGGTCGGTGTGCTCAACGTGCATTTCCGCTCGCCGTCCACGCACAAAATGTCCCCATGGGTACGGCGCGTCTTTATTCATATTATGCCGCGCCTTCTGCTCATGCGAAGGCCCAACTATAACCCCGTGCCCGACGAGGAGCACCACAAGTACACGTTACAACATCGCGCTCATCAACAGCTGCTTCAACAGCAGCGGCGCATACAGCAGCAACAGCAACGTGAACACCAACCGCAGCCCCCGCAACAACCACCCGCTGACTGTAATGGGGTTGAACTCAACTATCGTGAATCTATGCTTAGAGGTGTGTGTGACAGGGGCCGTTATGGACAAATGGCCCAATACCATGTTCGTACATACAGCTCATAGACATAAGTGGCTTGCTACTTATCATCTATTTGCTCGTTTATATACTTAACTAGCTCGTAAAAGGAAAAGTTGATGACTAATAAGGAAAAGAAGTGAGTTAAAAATAAAGCATCGTTTTCTCGCACTTATGGTAATGCCATATAGAATTTCGAACATACAGAAATATACGCTGCGATAAATAACACCTCAGAACTGAGAAATAACTGTAGGTGACGAATCATGTTCCAAGTCACAACCACCTGATTTACAGGCAATCCAAATGCGCTTCAATTAGGTTCAATACGTGCGATGCGTGCTAGCCCCTTGCTGGACGATGTGGGACTGGGCCGAGGCAGCCTCTCAAGTGGGTTAGGGGGGCTAAGCTCGTTGGGTAATATGGGTCCGATGGGCCCGATCGAAGCTATGGAGGCGGGACTCGACGCTGGTGGCTCCCCGCCACTAGAACCTCAACTTCAGCGACCCTACTCCGCCGAACTACAGAAAGCTATCGAAGCTATTCTCTTTATCGCTGAACATTTGCGAAAGGACGATGAAGATGAAAGTGTAAGTAAATCGTTTGTTTCTGTTTTCAATCATAGTTATAGCATATACTATATGTCGTTGGGTGGCCTCAAGTCAACTTGAATCTCTGATTTTTTACAGTCAAAGCTTAGGTCAGTGTTCAAAGATGAGCAGCAACTGTGTCAAATTATACTAATAGCATGAAGTAGCGTTCGTTGTGTCGGACACTTTCATTATCTATGCGTGTTCCCAGTGCAGAGATGAACTACTCGCCGCTGGAAAGATAGAGCCGATGGGATCAATGTTAATACTTTAGTAAATAAAACAGCCTATCCGATTTAAGGGATGCTACCTTTACAAGTTAAAAAAAAATAAGAATATTAAATGGTTTGTTGTTCACAGGAACGCCAAGACTGGAAATACGTGGCAATGGTGCTCGATCGACTCTTCCTGTGGATCTTCACCCTCGCGTGTGTTGTCGGCACGGCTGGGATTATTCTACAGGCGCCGTCATTATACGACGATCGCGAATCTATTGACGTGCTCATGTCCCAGATTGGAAGGAACACTGCACCAACAATAACAACATCCACTCACTAACAACATCAACACCAACAACTCAACAAAACTTATCAACTGAACAAGCCCATATTGAAGCCGACTAACACCAACCGACCCACTCTCTTCGACCTAAAACACAAATTGTAGAATTGGCTTCATTGACACACCCAAGCAAACTTCCGTTTATTGCCGATATGACAGCAATTCTTTGATTAACTAACAGAACGTACAATAGTTAGCCCTCTACGTACTACAACAGTTTGTCGTGTCTTCTGAACAGACGACCACTGGTAAAGCACTCGCCTGCTTATATCTAACGCAACTAATAATACGGATAACTGCTATATATATATAATCATAACTAGACAACTAGAGTATATGTAGGGTACTGATGATACGAGTCAATACCGAACCGCTGGTGAGTGCTAGTTCTCCGTGGCGTAATAATGTTGACGTGACATACAGCGTTGCGCTGAGTGCCGGACGTCAATTACCGAATATCGACTGTCAACAAACTGCTCCAACTGTGAGCAAGCACTATGGCTATCGGCAACGTCCCAATAGCAATAATAAACTGCTAAAGCGTTAGAATAATATTAATAGCATTACATCTCTATTGGGTCAGCATGAACTATCCTTATAAGTATTACTACTGTAGTTACAACTACAGAACAGTTCAAACAACAACAACAACAGCAGCAACAATAACCATAATATGACATGAAGAATATGATTGCGGCAATAGGCGTACGCTTGAAAGGAGAAGACGTGAAGCTGCGAACAGTATATTGATAAAGAAGAACAGGATCTAAACGCTGGTGATGATGACGACTATATGGCGAATCTAACACACTTTCAACGACCCTAGCACAGACTCTTTATCATATACAATATTCGTATTATTGCATATTACTCTATGAATACTTACTACACGTACAGACAACGACCACTCCTGCGGATGCCGAACTGTCGCGGTTGTCACACTGCTACAGCAACCCCCCACTGCTACACTGATATTGACAACAATATCAACAGGAAAATAAAATGACCCCCCCCCCCCCAGTCATGACGGAACCTATGTCAGCCGATCAGTGTCTATCTGATCAATGATGCGCAATTGCCGCTTCAGCTTGAGGCGAACAGATGAACACAGAAAGAATAGAAAATGGAGAAGTATATAGAGAAGAAAGTAGAAGATGAACACACAAACGCTTAAAAAGACTACCGCAGCTCCCCAGTAACCTAGCCATTACATTCCGCTGGCTTTATTAATTATTTGTTGTGACGCTGCATATGCGATGCTATCATTTAATTATATCTATTCTGATAGTTTTTGCTATTGCGTCGACGCTCAACGCAGGTAACAATTTTTTTTTAACAAGCTAATTTGTCATTTGTGACATCTATACCATAGTAAATTCACCTAAGATCATCGAGACAGTGTTTGAATGGTCAGCATCAGAAGCTTATATACGTCTAACCGCATCTAACGCTTCAGCGGATCAAATCAGCTCTAACATGCTTCACCTCTTCAATAGAGGTGAAGTGCAACTCTGTTGATAGTTGGATATTAATTACATATATTTTCCAGGTGTCTTCTAGGTGTTCAGAGTAGCGGTTTTGCTCTTCAACAAAGCTCAAAGAGCTGTTGTACCTAGCACTCTTTGCACATATTGCAAATATTTGGCTACCTAAAGTCGACCAAACATTTTCTAAGCATCTATGTTTGCAAATACAGATATGTGTGTACTTGTATCAACTGTGACTTCGAACATTCGTTAAGTGATTAGACAAATGGTGCTAAAATTTTTATTACAGAAGCTACGTGAACTGTGCGAACGATGGATGGTAATGAACGTAATTGCGTTACCCTGTCGTTCGGTTACTTAACTAGCAGTTATTTAGGAAGTTAGTAATGAGAACACAAATCACTTTTGAAATTGAAAACTTTGAAAAATAATCATTTCTCGATAAGAGTCTCAGATGCCGAACAGACCTACTCGATTTGGATGGACCAAAAACAGGTATAGCGCAGATTATCTCCACTTCTCTAAACTTTTCCATATGGTTTGCTCGTATTTATCAGAGTTTAGCATCTTTTTTAGGGTGCGAGCAACGATCGAGATTCACAGTTGAAAGTAACTATTGATCAACCCTTCCTCTCAGGTTCTACTACAACTGCCGAATGACTTTTGTTTGAAGATGTTACAATATTGCAAATAGCTGATATGTGTATTTGGCTGATTTTAAGTTATCCAGTAAAATTATTTTCTGCATTAGGAAAATGATATAAAAACAGTGATTTTTGAATCTATTTTTTCGAATCAATTTTATTCTCTCAACTTACATATTGAAGGTCACGACGCTAACCGGTTCACATAAGCATACACTATGTCGCCTGACAACTATCAACAATGGTGCACTACGACGCTAGGTCAATTATATAATAATGAGATCGTCTCATTCATATACGCTGCTCAACGGAATAATGCTCCCAATAACCAACAAAAATCCGTGTTAGGCAATCTTCAGATTAAAAAAGTTGCAACGAAGGGTTTGATCCCACGAGATATGTCATTCCCTGTACCTAATGCAATAGGACATTTCTGGCTATTCCAGAATTATTGGGCAAATTTACTTGTAATATTGCAGATAATCCACCCATAGGGTTAAGGCATTTGTGGCATGCCCTAAAATGCGCGTACCGACTCTCCATTGAAGATGTACTGGCCTGTAAGAACTTTGAATGAAACATGCCTGGCAGCGGGTTGCCTTTCAAGGTTTGTATTATCAACGAACCAAGGAAAAGAATATAGGTGAGTGCTCCTTGTTTTTTGGCTGTTTATAATCGATCGCATTTTTCCTTTAACAGATTTTCCTTAAGCCGTTCGAAGTATGTCCAATCGCACCACGGCCTATTTTATTTACAAGATAAAGGAGACTTTGTGTTTTCCGGTTTGTATAAACAAGGTTGTAAAAACAATAATATATATCTTAATAATCAAAACGCTGAATACACATATCACTGTTAGTACTACAGTGTTATTAGATAAACGACCGAAAACTCATACGATACGTGTAGATACTTACCACGTAGAGTTCATGTCGTTAAATGGATAATCTAACCGGTACAACAATAGAACTACTAGAATTTGAGATATATAATTAACCAGCAAGATGAAATAATATAGCACGAAATAGTTTTAGGACGATTTTACTTTAGTCATGGTAATTGAATAGAATATATGTGGTTTACGAAAAAATAGATGAACTCTAGCAACGATATAAAGCTGATTGAGGAAGTAGTCATTTGCTTCATGTCAAAAGGTCTGTATATGTAAAATCTAGCGTTTGACAAACATTCTGAAGCCTACTTGTTAAGATTACTGTAGCCTCGTCCGATCTTACTGATAACGGGAAATTTCTGTACGACACCATTCAGTAGATACCTCGCATTTAAATGTTTATAGTTGAAGTCCTGACAAGAAGAATTGTGGAACGGTGCACCCAGTACGTTCAAGTTAGCTGAGCTCATCAAACGATCGATCGAAATGTCACACACTTGCATTGATTGAAATATACAAACACGCCAGATGCAATAAATCATTAATTCAGTATTATGTCGCATATGCACTGTATAACAAACAGCAAAAGACCTAATTCTATGCCAGCTCTATAGAAACGCATATATATATATATATATATATATATATATATATATATATATATATATGCGTTATATATATATTCCTTCCTATGCGTATATATATATTCCTTCTAATGGCAGTTAATTAAGGTAATTTGTTTATATCGGATTCTTTAGTCTTCCTGAACGTGGCTGCATCCCGGTCCAGCCTGGCCTGCAATATTCAAGTAGGGAAATCAATAATATTTTTTACGCTTTTACTCTAAACAATATATATAGTATATAGATATCGACGGATAATAAATGAACATAGTGCATACTGCTATCTCATTACTAATCGTATATTGTTATTTTTTTGTATATCTTTAAGGTACTAAAGAGGATGTACGTTTTTAATCAAATTAGCAG
>NW_019213378.1:0-36844 GCF_002532875.2 Varroa jacobsoni
ATATATGTACAGCCTGTGTTAAGCACTAGTCTCTATCATCAACAGCATACATAAGATAAGACCGAAACCCTAGTAAAGTTTCCAGTACATTAAGTTTAAACAGACCTTGAGGCCGAATTAGACGAAAAGCTTTTGGAAGGACACCCGAGACCTGTACGTACGGAGTATCCTCAAGGATCCTTTTTGTTCAACTTTTCAGGATTGCGATAATCCTATGAAGAAGTAATTTGCTACTTAACCAGTCAGGGTCCTTGTCACTTCAATGCGTAAATATCCACAGCTATGTTGACGTGCAGTCGTGAAGCTGCGGAGATACTTTCCGGCAAATTTACTTAATTCCTGAGCCCGTACTGTTGAGAAATGCATGGACGCGTATTCACATTGTCTGTTTAACAATATAGAGGGCTAACAATATATATACCTTTTAGGTCAGGTATTAAAATTTTGGGAACTCGATAAGCAGTCCGCCCTGCGTGAACAACCTACATGAACTTGGTCGACGAATGTCCTTCTTAGATATTTTTTTTTTCAATACTTCGAGCCTTTCTAGATAATGTGGTTATTTGTTTATAGTATAAGAGGTTTCTGCTTTCGAAAAGTACCCCATACTCGGCGAAGCAATGATTCGAGTTGTAGCTGCGTTCTCGAAAGGTCTGTTACATATGTACGGGTATTTCCGGTGCGATATCGTTGGCACTGTATTAAAGATCAGACTTTATTTGGGATAAAATATTTGCAAGGACAAATCCATGTAATATTAAATTGAGCAGCGTTTTGGCTTTTCTAAACTTCAATTGTTCGCGATTTGTTCAAAAATTTTGCCACGAATATTATGTGACTTCGTAGGCTCCGATAACCTTGAGCTCCTTTTTCTTAAAACGAAAAAAACTTAAGCTTCCAGTAATCGATTTCCTTTTATTCCAGAAAGTGCTCCCAATCTGCGGTTAATCTGTTTCATAGAAACTCTAAAAAGCTAAACCTAATCAAGAGAAGTGCCCGGCGGGCCATCTGTTCCGGCTTATTGATTATCTCCGCAATTCTTCTATATTCTTATACACCTCGCAACGCACGAACTATATTTTGATGTTTATTCATTTCAACCTATATTTTAGGTCGCCTACACTACGCCAATAGCTCAACTTCCGAGAATCTTCTATGGTTGCAAATAGTCTTCGAAACAAATAATGCCCAGAATTCAGCCATTAGATTTTATATAAACCATTATTACTCCTTTTTCCTATGTGTTTTAGATGAAAAGCGAGAGCTCTCCTTTTTTATCCAATCTCACCACGCCTGTAATTTTATGCTTACAGCTTTTGATTATCACATGCTATCTGTGTATTACTACGCCAAACTGTTAAGCAGAGTGGAGATTAAGGAGGCACGAAGTTGTCCCGAGCATTACGTAAGCATGTCCCCTTTTTACTACGTGCACAAGGAAGATGTGTCGTAGACTATCTAAATGCTTCGAGTTGGACGTCCGGTGCTTGAGCCGCTGCGTACTACCTGAGACGGCTCGTTCCAGGTACGAACGACCAGCTTCGAAACCCAGTTTGCCGCTTGTCTCCAAGTTCAATAGGGAACCACGTTACCAGTGTCTAGCATTGTAAAGGGTGCCTTGTGTGCTTAGGATAGATGCGGGATTGTTTGAAATGCTTCCTATACTTTTTTTTTTTCCAAAAGACACGGCAATTCGAAGGAATATCTGCGAAAAGCGAATAGCTAATGTGGATAATGACATGGTTCTACATATTTCTATGTATACTGTTGATATCTATTGAAGAGCCTCCGTCCGAGCTTGGCGATTTTCCTGTTACTCTGTAGCTTCCCGTACGCAGAATTTAGCCCGGGTGGTCTCTTGTGTGGCGCTGGCCATGCGGTGGTCTACTCGCTCATTCTCCTAATCCGGACAAGAGACAGATGACAACGGACGACCGTTATTTGATTCATCCAATCCCATCGTTGGTGATTCGCCGTTGGCTGGCTTGTCTTCGTCAGTAGGAGGGCGTTGAGCAAACAAAGAGTCATCCAGCGCCCTCTGGCCAGCACAGAACGAAGCTCACTAAGCAAATATTAGCTTCTCAGCGACCGCCTCTTCCCTGTGGCTCTGTATCGTCCCATTTCATTGCTCGTTCCCTGATTGTCGCCGCTACCATCGACGGGCCGCTGCCTCGTTCAACAGGGCCTACGCTGCGATGAAAGAAATCCAAACTGACTTGCTTCACCTCATAAGCAAGCTGCTCAGTCCATGCAGCACCAGGCGCCTCTACACTGGCCGCCACGACTTTGCTGCTTATTATGTCTCCCCTGCCACGGTCTGCCTATCCTCGCACCACCAGCATACATATAAAAAAATACACCTATCTAAGAATGACATAAGATCATGGCATTGACAGTCGCAAACATTGAATTAATGACGTTGATCTTCATAGGTGGCAACGAAGATACGACGTGAAGCGCCTCTCTTTTTCTAAACGACGAGCTAATATTTGAACGTGGAAAAGACAGATGCTTTGCCATATACGTACGTATATCTGTAAAAATTTCCATTTCAACTTTGCACCATAGAGCCTTTGTGTCCGAAGAAACATCTGGAAGCCTATGCACTTAAACGGCAATACTATAATGATACGATAGCGTTGTCTGGCGTAATTTGAAGTAAAAATCTACTCCCATATTAATTTTTCCAGGGGCGAGGTGCTCGAACTCAGAATCCCATATAAAATCCGTATTGACCCCATTTCTCTACCGAAAAATTAAACCAGAGCTTCGAAACGCATGAAACCAGCAATGAGATATTTTTTATACGTTTGACATGCGTACGAACATATCGCAATTGTATTAGATTGAGCATGACGATTTTTTTAATGATGTCAACTTACAGATAATAGTGAAACAATACAATGACACAAAGTATAATTCAGACTCATGCATCGTTTGCTATAGGCTGCAGAATCAAACGAAGACTCTAACAGACAGCCCTGTTCTTAGCTTGAGTCCTTCGCGCATAACGCCACTCCTGCCACGTTAGCCGTGAAAATAATTTGTAAAGAACTCGTGCATCACAAAACTTAAGATCACTCTCTTTGCTAATCTCCGGCGCTCCTCGGCTAGTTATCTTTGAAATTATAGTACGGCGGACGATTGTGGCGAAAAATCTGGCATATTTGCTTACATCTAACACATAGACTATGCCTGAACCTGTTGTCAACCAACAGGTTCAGGCCTGCCATGCCCCAGCCTGTATTTGAGACGATGTTATCTTCACGAAGGTATACATCAATTCAGTTTCAATGATCGTTGGATAATAGTGATGTTAATATTTATCGATCAATGTTAATGAAATCCACATGATATCCTTAAACGTAATTTAAGTGTTCACCGAAGATAACCTGGTGAATCGTGTTTGATAGCTTAAAAATATAGGTAAGACAAATACAGTTCTAAGCGGTCTTTAGTTAATCGTCACACCTGTTTAGCCAGGTATCCTACGCCGCACACTTATGCCCTAGTATCAAGGAACAATGGCTTCTTCGGTGGGGCTACTTGACGATTTCCTAGCAAGATTTCCCTAAAAAAGGGCCAACACTTGTAGCTGATTCGTACACAGCAAGCCTGGCGCAAGAAGTATAAGGAGGTGTTGAACGGGGCGAAACGAACGACCTAAGCATTGTTTAGGTACCACCTGCCAGTGCCAGCGAGTCGGTTTAAGCTTTGAAGCCCAATTCCCTTCAATGATAATATTTTCAAGATCATCTAGAGATGCTAACGTTCCAGATGTGTAATTTCAAACAGCCTCGCGCACTCTGGGCGTGCCCAGTGTTCCACCTGACCAATAACATACTGTACAATAATTGTATAAATTGTGCTTAAGATCGTTTAACTGTAGCCTGTGTTAAACTGCTAAATACCGATTTACATAAAAACAATCGAACATATCATGGTACATCGAACATGCCACAGAGAAAAATTGGAGTATCACTTCTTTGCTCAACACCCACCGAGTCAGTTTCAATAGAAAAAAAAAACCAACTGACAGGACACTCCTATGGATAAATTTGTTTTTATTATAAAATTAAAAGTTTCAAGCGGACTCATCTCGCCGTCCGGAACGCGAAAATAGTGACTTGGTAATGATTTTTACATTCGTCCTGTTCTGCTAGAAAGCGCAACTACTTGCGTAGGCCATTTCGACGCTTCCGATGAGGCATGGAAAACATTTACTCTATCGTACATACAAAGATACGTGAAGCCATTACCAAACAATTTTAAAAATAATTGATAATAGCGTTGCCTTATATATATACACGTATTCACAAGACAGGACCGACTGTATTTTCTATTGTTATGTTTATCTAATTATGGTGAAATTATGTTGCACGCTGATTTAGAATAGAAGCAAAGAAATAAAGAGCTGGGACGGCTGTGACAGTAGTTTGAAAGAAGCTGATGCTGATATGTTAGACACAATCAATATAGCTTGAAGTGAAGGAGACCTTCTAATTCTTAGGACTGACTTCAGCATCTGAAATAACCAGATGTCCAAAATTCTTCTGACTACTTTTTTAAAGTGTCTTGTTGGTGTTTTTATTGGAACGAGGGGAAGTGTGAAAGTATGAGGCTCTATAACCTATGCATTTAATTAAAACTACAGATAAGCCGTATTGAAACAAATGTTTTTTTTAAAAAATCGTTTGCGTTCGTTGGCTGCACTTTGAACTTCCCTAAATTGACATACGTGAAGTAGTGAAGACGTGCCATTCGCAAAGGCAGGACAAATGACAATACCGTTTACTACGAAGAAATGCGTTTGGCGATACGGACAGAGGAAATTACAGATGATGACGATACCGTTGCAGCCCGTGGCCCCTGGCCCGGCGGGTGGACCCTTCAAAAAGGTCGCCATCACCATAACTAATTATGAGTTAATATAACTAATTACGAATGCTCAAAGGAGGCGCCTTTTTTTGCGCCCAGTGTCAATTTTTTTCAACAGAGCTCTTCGAGTACAAATAACATAACAATAATTGTATTATACACAAACATTGAGAAGGAGACACCCGGCCGACCAGAAACATGTGATTGTCAAAATCCTACAAGAACAAATCTTGAAGTAGAATGCTGTTAAAGAAAAGCTGTGCGCGTGATCAACGGATAGTAGTGCCTTATAAAGATTCCGAAGATAACGTTTGGTTGAGATATCAAACAGAGTGAATACCGTACGTCCTAACGCTAATACGTTCGTAATGATTCCCACTGCACCACGCGAACACTCATATTTACCGACTATGATGGCTCCAGCTTTCGGATACAGGTTTTGTAACAACTTTTAGCATGACAACCTATAAAGAAATACTTTTTTTCCAAATACTGATACTCGTCCTTAACGGATATAATATCCTTCTGTGTACATAGGACAAAGGCCGTGTACATAGGATAAGGACAAAGGCCGAAAAAGTATAATACTTGCAGAGTCGTCACTGTTTCATAATTAATATAAGAACGATTTCTGGCGTTCTCACGACTTCATCTGATATTCTGGATAGTTTCAAATATTAAACTGGGTCAATAACGGGTTGAAAAATTGACCATTTTCAGATATTGAACTTAGAGAAGTTCCTTCTAGAGAGAAGACGACTGTGATTATACATTAGAGAGAAATATTCCTGGACGCAGCGGTTGTTGCTCGCTGCGCATTTAATGATCCTTAATGTAATTCGTATAATTGAAAGAAGTTGCTGGCTGGCAGTAGAGTGAGATGAAACTATTGCGTTGCCCGCAGATCTAACTCGATGTGACCCCGTTACGGCTCACTTACGGCTTTTACGTTGGAGGCTTTTGACTTCGGCAGAGAGAGCAAAGAAGAATACGTTGACCATTTAGATCTGTACTGGCAACAATGGAACTAACGGATCTAACAAATCAAGTGGACACTGCTTTTGCGAGTTGTAGCCTTCATTATGATTATTATTACTATTCGATTAAAATATCATTTTTGCAGAGGTGCCGTTTACGCGACTTTGTATACCTCGAAAGTTTGCGGGCATTCGATCATGGTGGTCAACAGCAATACGCTCGTATGAACGACTCGAAGCTTTCTTTCATCTTTCTTTCAAACTATCTTCAGCGAAAAAAAACGTAAATCGTTTGAATAGAAGAGCAGCATATTAAAATTATCGACCGCCTAAGAGAAATCGATGGATAAAAGTGTAAGGTCATTAGGCCGTTCGGGAATAGAAATAGTTACAAGCAAGCGACGCGCGTTGAGGGTTTGTTGAAGATGCTAACGAGAATTCAATACAAAAGGCCAGGTAGTAAGGCGAAGTAATGATTTTTTAATGCGATATTTGCTGTCAATGTTTATTTCCTGCTTTAAATGACGCATATCGCTTCGTCAACACGGAGCGGGGTGGCGTTCCAGAACGAAAAATCTAGTTAGCCGTCATGTACGAAACGGGCGAAAACCATAGATATAGTTTGTTTGTGGCCATCGACAATGGTAATACAGATGTTCTAATCTAATTGTTGTTACAACAGGGAAAAAGGAGAACTTCGGGAAAATACGTCCGTTACTTAACAATCGTGTAACGTCGAATTGACGTCTGCTGTTTTCGCTATGTTGGCTTGACTGTCGCTCACGTGTTGCCATCTCTCAGAGTAAATCGTTTCCTTCGTGCTGAGATCTGTACCACTAATGCTCAGACCACCGCAAGAATGGCGGGCCGCCAACGCGAGGAAAGACGTCTGAGCCCTCATCCCTTTTCCATCTACTCAGGACGATTAACTTTGCCTCTGTCTAATTTATAGCAGCAATTTGTACAGTCCACCTAGCGGCCACAGTCGAACCGACCATGATGGATTCGACAACTTTAGTCGAAGCCAACAAGGTATCCAAGCAGGCTTGAAGTGCTAGCGAATGTCAATTACGTACCGGCTGGGACGTTGATGAGCTTCATCGGGAGACCACCGTGATCGTTAAGCCCGTGATTTTGTTCTCTTAGCTCCAGGAGGCCACTACAAAGTAACCGTTGGATTGTTGGCTAAATTTCATCTACTGAAGCTTTAGCAGATGAAAAAGAGGATCAAATAGGAGACGAACGGCCTGAATACAAGCTGTACAACAACGAGAGCGAATGGACTTTAAACGAAAGAAGTATTGAAAACAATTGGAAGTTTCACCTTTTCATTGCAGCTGGTGTGACATCGACAATCAACACGCACGTCTGCTTCTCGACAAGAAGGAAAAGCTGCGCCGCGCATCGCTTAGCTGATCGAAAATTTCTCCATTAATAACCACGATGGAATACATGACGATCTGTAAAGTGGCTGCAAACGTTGCCAAAGCTGTTGACACTAGAGACTTCTCACTATCACAATTGGCCTTAGCCAGCTACCTCTCTCAAAACTTGATCCGCATTTAATGCTGATAGCTGAATAGTCTGAGACGCGCGGGCCTGCTGAATTCAGAATTTGTAAAAATGACGATAAAATCGTGTTGGGAGATTTCTTCACCATACGTGTCTAGCTTGACGCGTTCCATATTTCACACGCGTGTGAAGAGGCATCATACGACCACCCAATGCTAGTCAGTATCATCGCATAAAGTCTATAGAATTTCTGTGACCTCAAAAAATATCATAGTTCGCTAGAAATAGGAAACGGCAAGCACGAGTTTCCAGCTAAATAATGGATTACGCTAAAAGGAAGGTCAGATACACACGTTTCGGGCGATGTTGAGACACTGTAGTGCGCCGATGACAAAGCCACTGCAAGACAGCAACCAGATTAGTAACCCATGGCTTTCCTAAAAGAGAGTGGCAGGCCCGTCCTATCATGCCCACTTCCATTGTGAACATAAGAACGATTTCAGATATTAAAGCTGACTCTCAGTCTAAGATATACAGTGTATTTAGCATAAAAGAGACTGTTAACTTACCGTTCATGTACAACGTTCATGGCAATATTAAATCTATCCTTATGTGGATAGGATAACGAAATAAAGACCAGCATTGTGCAGAATATATCAGCTAAGAAGAAATATAAGCGTCTCTGTAGAACGAGTTGCACAGTCTTTGTCTTTTACATGGGCTCGCTAATTCCAACCATTTCATTATCTGGATATGAGTAACCCTTACCGAATATCTAAGTAGAACAGGCCACAGCTCGAGTTCAGTTGGTTTTAGAGATGTTTTTCTGTTAATAATGTGTTTTTTTTTTAATAGCAATATTTGTGTTTGCGTGCCAAAGAGCTATAGTAATATGTGGCTGCAGTCAAGAAGGTCGACCTTCTCATGCCGAGAATAAGTAATATCATTCATAGATTCATGGTTTTCTAGCCGGAATAGACTGCAAAGGCTACTGAGCAAATTCATATGGAACTTGTAACTGAAAAAGAAAAAGGGAGACATTTTAGGTGAGTTATCAATTTATTTACGGAGCTAGGAGATTCTGTTACTGGTCAGCCTTGATTTTTTCCGAAGTGTCGGCTATTGTTGGACGTAGCAACTGGGTTCACCTAACACGTAGGCCTGAAAGGGCATAATAATAATAATAATATTATCGTAAAGAAATTGTACAGATCCGCTGCGTTATCTATCGCGAGGGCAATAGCAATAATCAGAAACAATTTTGGAAATATATATTTAGTAAGTTACGCCCTCATTAACTCTGGCATGTCCTTTAAGTTGCTACATGTCATAAACACTGCTGTGTTGTTATCTATTTCCTAATACTGCATAGTGAAAACAAGCATGAAACATGGATTGTTCTGAACGCAACGATACGACAATCAGTGTTGTAGCAAACGATCGCTTCCAACCGAAATTTCTACACACCCATTTATGCGCAGCAAATTGTGCTTTAAATGAAATTATAATTACGTTGTAGTTGAGAGTAATGTTGAAATGAACAAATCGAAAGCACACTATAGAGAATAAGATCACGCATAAGAATGGTACGAATACAATGAAAAATCTATTTGGCATACAAGGTGACGTTGCTCAAGAAGTTCGCGTAAAACAGAAAACGTTTACGTTTTCACGTTTTCGCACACATAGGCTCAAACGCACTACATTTAGCTGGAGCGTGCTTCAGTGTATGCGATTTCTTTTCATTTAATACGATACCAGTTCCAATATCGGGCCTAGTAGGAAACAGTTACTGAGGCTTGGTCAAGAGAACGTAGAGATCCAGACACCGAATCGATAACCGAAATATTTGACAATCGTATCAATGATGGGCAATTTGACTAGTGCTCCCAAAAACCAATAAAGAATTACCATACAGTACACCGATGCCTTGTACGAAATTTTATATTGTCGCCTTCGTCATGCTCTCTTTAGGCCTACATTTGTACGCCTCGCGGTCAATAGATACGAGTTTTTGAACAAATATTGGTCACGAATGTAATGGTTCCTTCGGAGGGCCTGGCTTCTTGCGCCGGGCCTCATAAAATTCCTACAGAAGGTTCCTAAGCCTTTGTAGACAAGGAGCTACAGCATTCGAAGGCGAGCTTGTTTCAAGCTTCTTCATACGTCGGTCCCCAAAAATATTCCAGAAGAATCGTTGGCCTCGACATCTCTTCAGAAGCCTTCTGAAATCAACCATCTTGCGTTGCGAACTCGACCTACTCTTTGGACCCTGGAGATTTGCCACCTAATTTGGTCCTAAAAAGAACTTAAAAATTATATGCTGGGTCCCAACTGTGATACTCTGATTCTTTGTTTGCTACTAGAGGCTGTTAAAACCCAGATTCGTTCGTGGGTGTTTCACTGGACCATACGATAAAGTGTTCATTGCAAAAGTGTTGAATGAAAAGTTTCAGCATCTGCTTCATCGAACGTTGAAAACAGCACTCTTCTAGACAGAATATAATTGACTGCCTTGTTTTTCAATGCCAATTTCTGACATAGAAGAAAGAGAGTGAAAAATTGTCTTTATTGAGCTTTAGCTTCTAATATAACTGAATGCCCCATTTGTTCTTTAAAGGCCCGTTCAAACCGTAACCATAAGCCAATGGAACTGTGGAAAGTAAAGATATGTTTCCATGCAAGTGTAAACAAGTAATCGTTTCAAACCTTAATAGAAAATTACAAGTAAGTTATGAAATAAGTGTGTTAGATCTAACGTACTTTGTCCCCTAGAGTGCGATGCATTTCACACGGTTCAGATTCAACGTTTGAACAACTCGGTCGATACCCTACGTAACGGACTTAGGCGCGTCCTAGGAGAAAATATATTGCTTTTGGGCGTGCCCGTCATCATGTACCCCCCTCTACAAGGGAGGCTATGCAAACTATTTATAGTACAAATTATCTTTACTGTATTAGTATTAAGTTCCAGTTGTCCTTTCTTGGCTAAATCATATTTTAGTGATAGTATCCATATGGTACGCGTCGCAGTGCCTGTTTATTTACTATTTCGGCTATTCTTTCGTCAGAGCGAGTACGCTGCGTTTGTACTACCTGACATTAGGGCAAGTAACGTACATCACGGTATGTACGCGTTTCTTGAGTTTGTTGCCGCTCACCTGTCATGTTTTATCAGTATTGGTTAAAAAAACATTTCCACTCAAGTTTTTTTACAAACAGGCCTGGGGCGCCCCCAAAAAAGAACGATCTTATTATTGTATTTATTCATTATAGAACTCCTCTGTTTACCTTAGGAAAATTGAAGCATACCTCTGTAAGAGGTACAATTTTTATGTTAAAGCCCTTTTTTAGTTTCGATTAGATATACTTGCTAGTATGATGTAATCAGATTGGGTTATTTGTTGTTTCTAGCCATGTTACGTTAGAATTTCAGCAGGTTCTGTTCAGTATTACATAAATTATTGTCAGAGAACAGAAGGAAGCAGAAAAGCTTTAAATAAAATTTTATAATCACGACGAGCAGAAAGGTTAGAATATCGTGACAATCATTCGACAACGGGTGCAGCATTAATGGAGTCTTTAAGCCAATTACTACCGTAGATGTGCCAGTCTATGAACAAAAACGGCAAACTATAACATTGAGAAAAGCAAGTTTTCTTTTTTCAAACCAGAGCTGGTGAAAATCGGTCGCCTCAATTATGAGCGCTCGCCCATTTTTTTTTGGAAGACAAGTAAATGTATTGGGTACCCGTAGCTTCTGTCACTGTCGAATTGTCCATTTAGCCCTTACGGCAACCCTTGCGCACCTAACGGCAACTTTAATAGGTCATTGGCGAGCGAACATCGAAAGCCGTTGCCTCGTACTATATAAAGTTGTTACAACATTAAAGAAAAACAGTATTATCAGAGTAAGTGCTCATTGGCACCTTGTTATTAGCGCTCAAATCAGGTGAACAGACCGTAGCACGGTAATAACGAGCAAGCACTGCTATGTACTAACTACTTAGGGAACTTTTCCACCATGGCAAGAAAGAACATCAGCAACGTAGATGGCCTATTAACGACGAACCGGTCAATGTTTTTCCTCTGAGTCGGTAGACTATCAAGAAATAAAGAGGCTTAGAAAAAGCAAGTAACAACGTTTTTCTACCCAGCAATCGTTCATAGAACAAAAGTTATTTCTTTTGATAAACTTTTTTCGTGTCCATTTGAATGGCGCGCAACGGTAACCTGGGCCGTGCAATAGATTTTTGGGTTCTGGTGATGACTAATCGTAATAATAAAGCGTTGCACAACAGGTACGGCGTAAGCGTGGCGTCATCGATTTTCATTACAGTCTTTGCCATCGTTGAAACATTGTACCTCAATGACCGTGTGACGTTATTGAACTCTACTGCCTCTGGTGCTCGCGTGTTACTGGAGAATTTTGAGAACAAGAGATGGTTGTTGGACGTTATAGGGAAATAACGGCACCTTTTGCCTCGCACATCTATCTTATCTCTATAATGCAGTTCACAACGTATTAAATGCGTATTTCTCTGATCCGTCGGCTGGTCTGATTTAATTCTGTTGCTAGTAGACAAACGCGTGGTAAATGAAACCAATTAATTAGTGATCGTCCTGCCGTACGACCACCCGCCTGCAACGAGCACCGGACAATAGGCTCACATCTTTGTTTTAGGAACGGATCGTGGTATATGCAAAGCGTTGTTCAATAAAAAAAAAAACTGCTAAAGACCGTCATTGGACAGTAAGTCAGCGAAAAGCTATCTAAAAGAAATGTTCCGAGTTTTACATTTAGTGCTTTCAGTAGACTGCTGCTTTCCAGCTGACGTAAAACGTCTCTACGTCCGGATTTGAACCTAGACCAGGACGTGTCCCCAAAATCTAGTAGGCAAATATGTTACCCGTTGCACGATGACGGGTACCGCTTCGCATTGTATACCAGACTATCCGCCATTGATACGTTAAACATGATAAGTGTTAAATAAACAATGCCGCGTATATATCATTAGGCAACCAGATATGCCCGAAAAACGTAGCAGGTATATATATATATATATATATATATATACACTTTTCATCTTGGAGTGAGTGAACGTGATATAAACATCCGTGAAAGAGGATATGGAGACACATCTCCATGCCGACAAAGGAGACTCAGCCAAATGGTACCTACTATTCGGGCGTAGAAGACCGCTGTAACTATAGAATAACATCGACAATAGCATTATTTCGATGTAAAGTGATGAGAGGTCGACACCCAAAGCACGAATTTGACATCACAGGCGTGAGCATGTCTAATGCTGGTGCCTCGTGCCGCTTTCCTGCCAATTGTTCACTGATGATGATGATAATGATCATATCGCAGGTGAGTGGAGGGAAAACCAAGCGTATTAAAGCCAACAAGTCGTCAAGGCGACCTCAACAGAAATGTTGTAACGATTTGCCTTACCCCTGTGTATTGTCTAGACTATACTTCTATACATTTCTTTACACAGGCTTCACTATGCACCAGATGAAACTAAATGTGGACTTACCGATGCAACCGGCCATTTTGGCATGGATGCATTTTACATAAACTATTTTACCTCCGCATCGCTCCTGCCGGTCCGTTGGAAATGCAACGTGGCCATGTGATAATAACGTAAAACATGGGAAAAAGGTACGTGTTAGTGTATGGCTTGTCCCAAGCACATGCACCCGAACGATGGGCGCTCCGTGTATGAATGTAGTTGTGTGCACGTGACATTAGTATGAGTACCGTCTATTTGCCTGTGCTCACCCATGTGCATTGCACCGTTGTCAAGTTGTAGACACCAGCTGAGTGAAAACGAAGCGAACATGAAGATGGTGATAATAATAATACGGACGATGATGATGGTATCGGCAGCGTAGCTGAAGATCTATGATCTACTGCGGCTAGAATAGTGGCTTCGCCAATGTTGCCGCGAAGTTAGGTTGGTCGGTTCTCTCCGACTGCGGTTGCCTAATGCAGCGGTTCGGCTTCTGGCTGTTCCAACGCCGGCGGTGTACAATGAAATTTAAGATCACGCTACACCGACAGACAAAGCGATTCAACTGATTTTGCCGCCAATTCTGTGCCACCGGCCCTCAGCTCACTCTCTCTGTTACTCTTACTACTACTACCACTACTACTACTACTACTACTACTACTGCTGCTGCTGCTGCTACTACTACGACTACTACTACTACTACTACTAGGTACCTTCTCGCATATGCGCTCTTATCTAAAGAAGATTATAGCGTCGAAAGCAGCGGCATATAAGAACAGGACTTGTGGCCGGCGGGCTGACAAGTCGCCTGTCCGACGATGTATGCTACTTCTGGTAATGTTATGTTGCTCAAGCGGTGCTTGTTGTAGAAGCGCTCTCGTCGGCTGCTGCTGATGCACACCCCAGTGTCGGGGCCTGCCACTTGCCAGCGCTTGCCGCTCATCGGACCTTCTGACGGCCGTGTGTTGATGCTTTTGCTGCTGCCGCCGACGCCGCCGCTGTTGGTGTTGTTACTGCCTAAATGCTCTCTTGGTGTTGGCCGTGTCGGTACTCCAAAGGCGCCGGATACCGACCGCAGGCAGAGTGAACCTCGCCGTGAGCCAAATATAGGAGCAAAACGTCAGGGCACAATGTGCCACTTCCTGGGCCTCTTTCTAACGCCACCACGCAACAAGTCAGTGCATGTGAACGTAATGAGTAGCCAAAGACTAGTCGTCTCCGCGTATAGCAAAAAAACATGCAGTAACAACAACAATGGTGATAAAAGCAGACCATGCACACAGCATGGTACCTACATTAATAGTACCACATCACATCCTTACTTTGAAAACTAAGAAAGATTAAACAATCCGTCCGCGTACAACGTTTTAAGTTAATATTTTTGGTAGTAACGGTACACACTTTGGGAACGTATGCGACCCTTGCTCTGTTCTAGATAAAAGGAACTAAATAAAACTAATTTTTCAAATGCTAATCTACGGCGCATAAATCATCTATATTATGCCGTCTTCGAAAAAATATAGACCCTGGATTGTTTTACTCTAATTCTGGACTCAATGAGAGGCCGAATGTGTCAGCATATATATATATATATATACACTTTACGAAAAGGTCATCTTACGAGTTGGTCTTCAAAGACTCAGACGGTTCTATATGAAACTACACTGCAGACAGTGTACATAATATTCATAAGTCATCCCAACTGTATATATATATATATATTTTAGCTTGTTAGAATATTAAGCATAGAGTGATCAGTACAAAAGGACCTTCAGTGCTCACTTATTTCTACGAGGAATAAGCTGTACACTTCGTAATATATAAACTCAGATATCGTGACTCGTACGGAAATAATATTACAACACAATAGGCCTATTGGCAGAATTATATATAATACATGATTTCTATTATTTACATAGGTAGGAAAGGAAGCTCCAAACCGACGCTGAACGGCCGGAAAGAGGATGTCTACTACTAGACTCGTTGTTAGTAGCTGACGCGGCTGTCGCAAAACGTAGTCCTCCGACGGTAGCGACGAAGATATCAAGAAGACTTCGACGCGATCGTACGTTAAACAAGCGAGCAAGATAACACGCATCGTTCATATATTCTCAAGAGGGAGTAATTTGTTAAAGATGATTAAGTCATCCACAGAAAATCTACGACTACTGCGAAACACTGCTCTGAATAGCATCGCTAAATGACCTGAGCCCTACAGGATATTCTCTGATAGCCACCTCCCACTTTGGCTAAATGCATAATGTAAGACCGATAGCAGTAGCGTTTTAGATTCTAGGATGAAGCCTTCTATACCTGTAACTTTCTCAGCGCTGCAATAATTACGTGGCACTTGTGCGCTTCAGTTTGCAAGTAAGCCTGTGCCACTCGCATACGAGGCCGTTTCGTACCTAACCTTTCAGCGAATTATTAAACTGTGCAAACGGTAAGTTGATAAAACCAGAGCACCAATCCAATGCCGACCTCTATCCGCGATGGCCTGAGCTGTCATGATCAGTGTTCATCCTAGACATTCTATTATTTAAAGTAAGATCGAATGCTGCGAAACGAAAGCTGCGACAAGATCCAAAAAAGTTATAGGATACACCTGTTCACCCTCGATCACATAGGTAGGTTAACGTAAATTTTGTTAACCGCGACTCACGACGACGTCACGACGAACTGGCTGGATGAAAAGAACCTAGCTCTTCTAAGATATCTTTCAAATAAATAGTCGCATCGTACCAAAAGCCGAGACAGATCGTTGAGATATAAACTGCGAACACTTACGTTTGTCCTTGGACAAACCAGTGCCATGGCGTTCCTCAGTAGAGCTGCAAAGGAATCGGCCAGTGATTCTGCTAGTCATTGCAAGGGCATTTAGTGAAAACTTCAGTAAATTTGTTGTTTTAGCCTTCGAGAACCTCAAGTACGTTGACAAGATCTGCGTAAACGACACTTGGTTTGCTTGCCAAATTATTTCCAACTCCGCGCACGTTTAGTTGTCGTGAAATATCTATCGAGATTCTCACAACTTTAAAACAGTGTCTTCCAGTCGAGTTCAAGCACACCTTTCTATTTCTCTTTACCAGAGTATTTTTAATACAATTAAATCGTTTCACCTGGCAGAAGTTTGAATCTACTTCTATAAAGCAATTTTCGATTGAGTTGCTCATCTTGATCATACTTTCTTCCTGAAGTTCAAACTCATCCTTTGATAACATGCGCATGGCTTGTTAATGTTCCGCAAAAGTTCTAAAAGGCAAAATGTAGACTCAAAACATATTGGGATTATGAAGAAGAGCCTGCCTCATCCGCGGCCAACCCCCTATCGTGGTCATAATATAGCTGTTTGTCGAATGCTTTAAATGTAAAATTGGTGTCAGATGCATCACAAATTTAAAGCTAGTTCACCTTCCATGCCCGACCTGGGGGCAGATTTACCGAGTGCCCACTGGAGTTTCAAGTTTGAGCAAAGATGATAAGTTTTTCTTTCGCTAACCATAACAGTAATGTCAGAATGGTGAGAAGTCAACAGCTAGCAATGACTAGCTTTAATCCAATAATAATAATGTATACGACCTGTTCAAACACTATAAACGCATCCCACACAACTTTCATTTTGTATTCATATCGATAGTCATTAACGAAAAGGGTCATGCAAACCGAAAAGGGTTTACCCCAACTCGATTTTTAACTTGGCTGCCTTCTTTGGCGTGGAGCTATTGATGTCAATGACAGCGTCCCCGCAATGCTGTAGCAATAACGTGTTTGCCCACCAACCAACCAAACAAACAAACATTTGTGTTCAATACAGTCTGCGCTTTGACATAACATGATTACGCGTTTACAATAAATACAAATGAAGCCGTCTAGATTTGAATCAGAAAAAGGTCATCGATCGAGTAACCTTTACTCCTGCTAGGCGTCTGCAGTCATAATATGCCCTTAACCTGATTAGACGTTGAAGGAATGCAGCAGCATCGACTCCAATGTTGTAGATAAAACAATTGAATTAGCTTTAAAGGATCATTTTTGTCCGATGAACGTAAAACGACTGGCCATTTAATCAGAAAGAGATAACTTCTTCCAACTAATTTCCTACAGTTATGAAAAGGAATGTTAATTTGGTTAAGTTTATCCTTCGCTTGAAGGTACGATCGCTTTCCAGTCGGCAGTTGGAATCCCAAGAGGTCCGTCTTGGGATGTTTGCAACGATATGCACGCCCCTTTTGTGGTAAAGATGACCTACCTACTTATTACTGTTGTTACTTTTTTTTGTATTTAGTGTTGGATTGTTTCACGCGAGAAAGTTTGACGTGTTTTCGATCTAGCAAAGGATGGGTCCAAGGCTAAAAACGCATAGGGCAAAAACGAGCTCGATGTATAACTAGGTTCTTAACGGCCTGGCTTAGACGGACAACTTAAATCCGTTCTTATTATCTTAACATCTTGCTGAGAAGTCTCTTTGACTGAATGGAGAACGCCGGATAAGTTAGTGCAAGCTACCTTGTATGTAGACGACTTGATCATATACAGGTCGAAAGGGTTCCGAGTACTTAAGCCGAACTTCAGCCCGGCTGTACATGGTAATCGCAAGATTCGGACAGACCGTGAACCCGACGCAGGCAAAGCCGATGAGGTTTTGCAGGGGAGGCAGGATAGCGGCTACTGGCACCTTATGCCTCGCCGTTGTGTTGCCGAGGGCTACCCTTCACTGCGCACGCCGCCTGAGGACGCAGGAAGTTAGTATTGGTTGCATGGGCGACCGAAAGCGGTCGCTTTTCGCAACCGCTCTCAGCTTGTTTAGCGTCGGAACAGCTCCGATAAGAACGTATGCAGTACGTGTCATGCAGAAGGATCCTACGGGAGAAAATAGCTGACCCGGCACTGCTGTCCGAGGGTTTAGGCCGTCGCTTTGATCTCCTAGCAAAGGAAGCCTCCAAAATCAACCTTAGGTACTGACAGTAAAAAGTTTAGGGATACCAATAGGATTTCTTTGCTTCGGGTTCAATGACGAACAGCAGGTGGAATGGGACCTGTCGGCTAACACACCCGCTTTGTCGTAAATAGATTTCATTATACATTCATAGGCAGGAAAGCAGATTTCCACAAGCCTGACAACATTGGTGGATGCTTCACTTGCGAAACAAATTGCGATAGATATGGTGATGCTCGCCGTCTCCTGCTACCACCTTGCCAGGACATATGGTAGGTCTCTTAAATTAGTTTTACAAGCTTCATGAGTCTCGTATAACGAATAGGGCATAGTATGCCGAATGTTTCTATATGGCCACATTTATATTTCTATGATATTTCCGCCTACTATTAGCGAAGATGAAGTGAGATCTATTCTTGAGGGGCGAGTCTTTAGTAAATTAAAAATGGTGCCGAAATAGGGTGCATCAGTGTTGTCAACGTTACACTTTGCCGAATGAATCAAGCATGTAATTAGAGTGGTTGCGATCGTGTATTGGTAGTAATATATTGATTATGTATTGCTGTGTCATTCAACAAGTATTAGTTAGAAACCAGGTATAGCGTTTGCCAAGTGTGGCCAATATCGTGACAAAGTTCTGTGTATTAGTTGAATATGGAAAACGAGGCCGAAGTTGACTGAGGTAATAATATCTGCAAAAAATTGGATGAAAGCTGCAGGCACTTGAATGTCTAAATAGTCGGACATAGGACTTATGCCGCGCTTTCTCCATCGTTCGATAACAATTCTATTCATTATCTTAAAATTTCATCATGCAGCTCTTGAAAATTATGCTGAGATATACTACAGTATGTTCGAAGTAAATTGCCCGTCATGGTGTAAATAGGAAGTTTCGATTATGAGCGAAGATCAGGCACCGGCTAATATCTTATATTTGTAAACGCAGTATATAAATCTTCGCGCCAGATCCTCCGCTCGATTTCCTTGTTTGCTCGAAACCGACGGTCAACCCAGTCCCCATTCTTCCGGTCTCCATTCCCTCGAGAAAGCTCAAATGAGATTCTCATGAGATACAGCGGGAAATCCATTATAAATTGAAAGACCTACAAGACTCATTAATGTATCGCAAAGCGTTGTTTCTAAACATTCAGAATATTGATGAAACAATTACCGGGCTTTTTTTTCGAAATAAGTCTATAGCCAGCTGGATCATGTAAATGAGCTTTAACGATTAGTTTTCTTTTGGGTGATCTGCTCTTTTCGCCACCCTTCTATTCACTAGTCCTTGTGGGTCATTGTCGTTGTCGGAACTTTAGGCCTGCTAACTGAGCTTACATCAAATTTACCGGATTATCCTGAATCCAGTGTATCAAAGCGACATTTGAACAGTTTCTCTCGAGCCGCACTCGTTATACCGAAGTTCTCTATACTCTTATATATACACCTATACTCTTAGAAAAGGCATTTTTGAACATGACCTATGAGCGGTTCAGGTATCGGATTAAAGCTGTGATTAAAAAGAAAAAGCTGTGTCAGCCGTTAAATGGAATACTTGAATCCGGAAGGAATATTATCTATTATTAAATATATCCGGAAGCGAAATCGATTTGGCATAACTGATCCGAAACTTTCTTTATGTACCAATCTTAACGACTCGCTTGTCGCAAAAAAAGTGAAGAAAGCCAATCATCAATTTCGTTTACAGTTCTGTATAACCTCATCGGTATTATTTAAGCGCATATAACATCTTTGGGACAGATGATAGTCAACATTTGAAGTACGCTATAGACTGGATCTCCTGATTGCAGCAAGGAACACGAGCTACTTCCAGTCTCAAGCGGCTTGCGGTGGTCCCTGCTCCTCGGTTCACCCTATCCGAGGAGAATTTCTTGTAGTCATCTATAAAGATGAATCAGAAGGGGTAGATCGAAGAAACGATAGCTGTCGCACTCGGTCGGAACCGATCGAAACGCGAAGAATCTAAAGGAAGCACATAAAAAGGACAAAGGTGCATAAGGACGAGGTGGATGACTCAATAACGCCCATAGAACAGACAATGTGTTCAAACTATGACAGCACAATACTAGCATCAGCGAAAAAGGTTCTCACAGTGCCCTCAGTAGGCTCTTGTCCTCATCTAACTTGCCAGGTGGGCGGGCCATGCGTGCAGCGAGCCATTGACCAGGACAAGGGCCCAACAGTCTGATGTTAGCAACAGCAGCAAGCATGACGTTTGCAAGGACCCTATGCGCGTTGTCTCTCTTTTGCCACAAGTAGATTACGCGAATACCCGTTGTATGACACAGATAAAAGTCGCATTTTTTATCGCTGGATACCCAACACTGGATACGTTTCTACGCTAAGCGAACGCCACGTTATTATTGTATTATACACACAAAAAAGATTACCTAATGTCATCTTAGCTGAACTCACTATTGGATAAATATCGATCCAGAATAAGGTAAAAGCAATTTGTTTTAAGTGTATTTATCCTTTTGGAACAATAGCTAGAGAAAAAGGAGAGTATGTGTCACCTAAGTTGCTTGAACTTTGGCGATTGATGTGCTAAGAACGGCTGTATCCGGCAATACCAAAAATAGAAACTATTCCTTCTGCTGACTGGGGTTAATACTGAACGATTTAGTGCTTTGTAACTCCTGTAAGCTAGATACGACTTTTGCGGCCCTGAACGTGAACGTAGCGCGTATCTACGGTGATCATTGCTTTTCTGTGTCTATACGATAGAGCATTAAAATGAATTAGCAGAAAAAAACAGATCTTATTCAGCAAATACACTATTTGCATTAGATCAATGAGTTTTCTGTAGCAATTGACTGCCTTGCAAAGCTCTTGAAGCGAGTAAACTATAACTTGATAATAATAGTAATAATGGATAGCTGTGCCAAACGGTAAAGCTATGCGATGAGTACTATCCAGTTCGTTGCAGATCTATAACGCGTCTCTAGCGCATTTTGCTTTTAAATAAAAAAAGATAGTCAAACCCGTCTGGCCCGTACGATCAAGAGCCACCAGCTGAATTGTATGATATAATCAAATATATTGTGATGCGGCGAAAACATAAGAGAGTTACGTTCTCTAGCCGATAAAGCTTATTCGTTGATCCTGCCGTCTAATGATTGCACAGTCAAGTCACCCGTGTGAATGAACGTGAAGTTACTCTAACAGTACGAGGGCAATACCTGGAGAACGCCACTATCTGTACAACGGTGACGTTTGTCATACAATGAAGCCCCAAAACGATCTTGCTTAGAGGCAGTTCAAGGAGCCATAAAATTTCACCCCCATGGTGAACTGTGGTAATTGTTGCGATGATTGTCTTCAGTTCGGTGAAATTCGTGTATCAGCTCACACGGAACGCTGCGAGGTTTTTGGAAAGTCAACTTATTTCAAACTAGTGGGGCCGTGTTTGACCGCTCGGTTCGCATACGGATTCCTTGTCGAACGAAGCAGACATCATCGATAACCGGTGTCCCCGAAGCTCGTTCAAAGTTGCCAATATTAAGTTCTAACTCAGCTAAAATATAACTTACGCTACAATACAACGTTTGCCAAACAGTTGGCTATGTTCTGTTAATACAGCAACGTTCATGAAAGGCGTCCGAATTCTCAATTTCACGATAGAACACTTTTGGCTGTAACAGTTTACCTATGAAAACGCTTTTTGTATCACAAAAGGTAAATGCACATTTCTTAGCTAAGATAATACAACCATTCCCAGTATGTATGTGTACATATATATGTCTGTGCATTGTTTCTAAAGGACGTGCTTGACAAGCCTTGCCATTAACCTTGACAATTATCATTTTCTTTTACAGTCGGTACGGCGGACACGTTGGCAAAAAGCTCTGCTTTGTAGTAACGTTCAGGCTAGAGGACCGGTACATCTACAAAAACGTTTTGTGCAAATAACGGAAGGCAAGTTGTTTTGTTCGCGCTGCAGTTGTTCAAGGGACGCTCTCTTTGCTGTTCCTGCATTTGACAGGATTACTTGGGCAGGATACAAACAGTTTCGTCGGTAATTGACTGACGGTGCCGGCATTTGCGTGGACGTCGTTAAGAGGTTAATGAACACCGTAATCGCTTAGCGCATGCTGGATGTTGCATTCTATCTGTCTTTTACAAGATTGTGTAACATAATATCACTGTTTACTCCTTGTTAGCCATGTGTTTTTATGGCAATTTATGACTCTTGATTTCGACTGGATACGTACTCGAATTTAGACTTGCCGTTTAATGAAGCTTTGGGTCTATCGCGATATTCATAAGCTACAGGAGCAAATGATGCCGCCAGCAGCCGACGACAACTGTAACTTTGTACTAACCGCGGTGGCGTAAACCCACTAAACAAAGCTAGGATAACGCTCGCCTATTAATCTGACTATGGAAAACTGTTCTTACATACGTAGTCGTAGAAATTCAGTCTGAAAAATTAATCAGAAAATTATTTTTTCAAGAGTATACCGAAGTCCTTTGGTAGCTGGACGGTAGCTGTACTTGAATTAGAATCCGTTGGATATTTCAATTGAGCCCTGCTTACCAAAATTTGCCTAAAGTCCTATCAGTCATCGTCGGTGCCCTAAACGGGTGATACTCTTATAACGTAAGATACGCCGGCAAAAAATAACATGATATTGGTAGCTATTGAACTCTTTTTCGGAACTATAATACCGTAAGCTTGCATCATCACTATATGTTGATCACTACTCATCTCATTTAGACATAAGCATCTCTACAATAAAAAAAAACATGCTTAAAGGCACAATCTAATGAAATTTAATTGGTTTAAGCTTAATTAAATGTTACATTGTCAAAAATTCCTATACTAGATACAAAAAGTTCGCTCTTAAAGATTTACGCTTCCACCAGCGTCACGCAAGCTCGATTTGTACCAGCAACGTTATTGCTAGGACAAATCTGTGACCGAAAATAATGTTCTCCCGCCAATTATGCAGAAGTAGACTTTTTTGGCTAGCCCTTTGATTAACAGCTCAGTGTATCAACTGCCTGTAAAATTTTAGTTTCTTATTTCCTAGTGAAGGTCAAAAAATAGCCGTTGCTACCACCTGTTGAAGTAACTTGAAGAGCTATTTAATTTTAGTGCAAAGCTAATTTCTCCAACTGACTACCTCACAGAATCTATGAAATGCCATCTTGCACAAGTCTAACCACGAGCTCGCTATGGGGGAATAAAATTTGTAAACTTCAACTTAAGATGTGATAATTAGTAAAATAAACTTCCGACATTTGGACATGTGGAGTGGACGAGATGAAACCAGAGGGAACGTTTGATTAGTACATGGTCACCCCTTGGGCAACCGTTTAGAACAGTAAACTTGTGACGTATGCTTTTATTTACCAAACCTGTCACTTCTATTCAACAACCCTTGACGTTAACTTTTCATAGCAAAGCTCTTATGAATTTACGCCAATATTTTCGTACGTAGCTATTTAGCAGCTAAGTAGACCTAAAAAGCAGCTATTTCGTACCCGTTCATTTCATGAACGTCTGAGTCATGCCGCCGCCTAATTTGGTGCCCTTTTTTTTCAGCGCTCTTGTAGAAGTATGATTGTCAATACAATGAAATAGGTCCATCTGTTAATACGCGCACGTACACGTATCTGTGTGTATGTATGGCTATCGTTCTGAGCGGTGCTTATTGCTATTACTATCACAAGCGGTTACTGCCTCCTTGCTGGCTAACAAGCTTAAGGAGTGAAAGAATCATGTAGTTCATTGACAAGTAGTACAGCGCCCTGAAAAAGCGTGAGTTCTAGGGCCCGCTGCAATAAATGCCTAAATCCGCGACAACAAAATTTTCTAACTAGTGTCTGTGTAAATAAGGATGTCATAAGCTTGAATACTATCGGCCTCCACATTTTCAAACATTCGTCTGAGAAAGATTGACTAGTGAACAAAGAGGACGTTGGATGCTAATCAGAAGGCTGGCAGATTGAAAACGCTACATCAATTAGTTGCCCCAATAAGTAACACTTTGGCGGCGCGTAATACGTAATTGAGCTTTGTATATCTAGCGGTATGTCAACTTTTGGATGGTATTGCTCGCGGCTGCTAGGTAGAAGTGTGAAAGTGCTTCTACTGCACCAACTTACGTCAGTGAAGTAGTGAAAGATTTACCCGTAGCACCATGCGACGGCACCACTCCTACTTAAGCATGAAGGGTGGGCGTCAGTCACGAGAGAGTAAGATTCACACACGATGAGAGGCGTGGGCTTTGTCGGTCGGGTCCGGTCCGTGGCACCCACCCCATGTAGCTTTTCTCGCAGCATCAAGCACCCGGAGCTCATGCCGGAGCGCTCGGTGCCGGCGGCGAACTAAGTACAGCAACCGTCCAACAGCAGCAGGCCAAGAGCAATAGCGGTACGGTCAATTTCTAATGCATGGCACAAAATGACTGAACAGCAAGAAAAACAACAAGCGAATGGCCGCCGCTGTCTCAGTCACCGCTGTATCAGAACTGACGCTACAAATTGATTGTTATCAAAAAAACAATGACGACAGCAGCATGAGCAACGTACACGTATCCCCAGTAACAAGCGAAACAGCATGTTACAGATATACACTCAATAATAAAACAACGAGATGCATCATCATGGCAAGAGTGTTTTACATACATAGGTATAGATATATGCCTATGCATGCAAGTATAGATGCATGTATACGTAGAGCATATGGGCATGCCGTTGCCAATTTTCGCCTCCACAAGAAACAAATCGAATGTGAAACAGTTTGGTGCCGGTCGGTTTTGACGTTGTGATGTTTACGCAGCGCGGCCAATTGCTTGATCACCGGTGCGTCCGCAACTCGGATAGATCGGCCGCAGCCGCGGTAGTGACTACAGTCGTACCACACGGGCAGCGGCAGCGGCAGCGTGGATACTTCCTACAGATCTGCTGCTTTTCCTTTCCAAAGGTGGCCTGTTGCTGCTGCGCTGACATCGATGTCAGCCGTCACAGGCGGACGACATGACGGTAGAAGCAGTCACATTCTTCAAGGCGACTCGCCGCAGAAGGCAGAAAGCGAGCGAAAAAAAAAAGGGAAGGGATTATTAAGGTTTTAGTAGCACGAACTTAATTTATGTGAGGTAGGCAGCTTCGAACGCTGCACGGAAATCCTCGCCTTTGCCGACTGGCTCAAAAGCCAATGAGTTTCACGCTCATGTCGGACATGACGTCGGAGAAAAACGTTTAAATTTGCGCTGTGGGAAATTGATGTATTACACTTGAACAGGTCTATACCTAACCGATACTAATAGATGCATCGCACTGAGCACGAGCTTCTATTCTTTGAGCTGAGACGGAACTCTAATGGTATATAACATTGAAGCCAGTATGTAGTATACTAATAAGACCACAGCAACCGTATTATATATATGTATAGTTCAGAAGCCAAAAATGTTCCCTCTCAGACGTCAGTCAAAGATGAACTCAGAAAGTTCGATATCGCTACAAAGGGTCTTATCTCATGTTTGATGAGTTTACACGCGCAATAGGGGGGCAACTATTCAAAAATAGACAGAATTTCAACGAAGGTATCTCCAGATAAACATCAGCCCTTAGCATTTATACGTAAAATTGACCCCATTGCGCAACACTGTGCAGTTAAACTATCGACCTTCTCTCAGCATAGAAAGAAAAAACCATTCCGACGAATTCAGAACGCGTTCCTCTAACATTTGGCCCACAGCTTCAATCTGAAATAATCTCAAATCATACGTTCTCGATGTCCTCTATTGTACTTTAAGCGAAGAGTTTGTGCTCCCCGACACAAATAACGTAGTAGTCAAACCTCTTAGAGATCTTGAATCGGTATAGAACATCGCCGATGAACAGTTTTATAAGTTTAAATATCTGTATCGAAATGATGACCTAGATTCTGTTGAATTTTATTGATTTCTCCAATGGAGTCGAACAAATTAAAGCTACTCAAAATACTGTTTTATCAAGCGGGCACAGACAATGATGTCCTTATGAGGTTCCATGTGGGAGATCACCGAGTTGAGGTTTTTGCTTATGGCTTTCCATTTTCAAATGTGCTGTTTGCTAATGTCCCAATGTCGTGTTCAGCAGAAACAAAACCTTTCCTTTGTCCTTCTTTGTGGGTTCTCATCATCGTTTGATTCGTATCTTAATATTTTTCTTAGACTTAGTATTTTAAAAATCAATATTCCGCATAATGGAAGAAAAGCATATTTGACATTTCTTAATCGGCCTTTGCCTATGTTACAATAACGCCGAGACGGAAACCTTCAAGGCGATGCTGGAAGGTAAAGTGCCTTGAGCCACTGTTATACAAGCATATATATATCTTTTAGCTTGAACGGCCTTAAGTAAGCCGGGGCTGTGTCCACAAAAAGGTCGCTTCCAAGATTCTGCCGTTGCCTGCCGAAACACTTATATGTGGAACCCGTACTCAAGGCAAAAGGTTTTGCGATGTCAATAAAATAACAGGCAAAGCAACAAGTCTCGAAAGCTAACGAACAGCTTATCGAGAGTACATAAGTTGTCAAATTTCTTTCGTGCCCCTTTCTGACGTTCATGCAGATTAAACCAATTGCCCTCAACTTCCTAATATTATTACTCTTCATCAGGAATAACACCTTACCTCTAGGATCCTGGGCTCCTTCTCAACCGAATCTTTCCAGATAGACAAAAGTCGTTAGCTGACGCCAAAATTAAACAGTTCCGATGTTTTAGACTAAAAATGAGAATCATCGTTTGTGGACGCGGTACGGTCTTTCCAGATCACAAGTACATATTTATAATTAGCCCTTTTCACAACAGGGAAATAGCCCGTATATACAAATTCGAAGCCAGCATCAATATAAATACTGACTCTTATTACTATTATTACTTTTTTTTTAAATTTGTGGCTTGCCTGCCCTTATCGCACTGGTTCGTCTAAAAATACATTTTACGACGACGGAACTCGATACCTGGATAAAATACTATCAGGTTATATATCAGAATACATATAGACAGACACAAGTGTGTGTGAATGTTTATGTGTGTATCTCTATCTGTCTATCGAAACGAGAAGGACTCGGCTGAGAAGAGAGAAAGGAATAATTAATAAATGAAGGTTTTGCGTTATCTAGCGAGTGTGATCGGTGATGCTGCCTCGCGGTCGTAGCAAAAGAGGCCGACCCGAAAAAAAAAAAGCAAAGAGCTAAATAACGAACACACAGACGAAGCGGGCAACTAAGGAGAAGCAGACCGATTGTGTTAATGCCGTCTTTAGATCTTCTGCATTTATCTACGTGCAAAAGGAGAAAAGGTGTCCTAATAATCAATGAAACATTATTCCTACCATTATCAGCATGATTATCATTATAGATACTGATATCGGGAAGTGAGGTGGCTATTGTAAAGCGCGGAAGCGGACGCTGAGCTATACGAGATCGAACAAGAAAACCGCTATGCATTTTTCGTCACGTTTGATTAGTAGCTCAATAAAGTTTAAAAAAAAACAAATCTTAAATTATCCAACCGTCAATAGTTGGCTCTGATTCTGGCAAGGCCGTCTATGGCCAATGATCTTTAGCTAAAGCAAAGGGGTGCAACCACGACGTTCTTCCTTTAACACTAGTAGGGTTCGTCACTGTCTGCCGCTGCCACCGTCAAATTGGTAAGACAGTCGCCTCAACTATGGTAAGCAAGTAAGTAAGTTATGGAATTCGAGTTACCTGTCGCCCGTTGTCGTTGTTATTATCGTTATCGTAATTGTAGACGGGAAAAGCAAGATAGAGGAAGGAGCCGGTAAACGCCATACGAGGGAGGAGGTGACTTCGTGACTGCTACTGATAAGGAATGTAATGATCACATAATTTCAAATGCTGATGCTGTAAGTAGATTTTTTATGGACGAAAAATAGAAAAGGAAGGCACCTACGCGTTCCGTGCGGCCAGTCTGAACGATTAGTAAACATAGAAAAAACTGGCTGGTCAAGTGCTCAATATTTTTTGAATTTATATCTTGCGTATACAATTGAACCAATGTTAACATTTACGTGAACGTATTTATCAAATACCCCCGACGACTAATAAGCTGCGTTCAATTACTGAAGTAAACTTATGGCCAAGCCCGGTAAAAACTTCCAAGAGGTGAGTGACTACAGTGTGACGCGTTCGTACGACCAATAGTGAAGATCGGCACAGAAACGAGTAGAGCGACCGACAGAACAGGGCACGACGCTTGATGATCCGGTTCAGAAGATGAACGTCGTCCGTCCTGAGCAGTAATGGAGCACGGCTGTAGTCGTATGTGGTAATTAATTCCATTTTAATGTTATCTGATAAAATGTCAGGACATTACGAAGAGGACACACACACACACACACACACACACACACACACACACACGCACGCACACGCACACACATCTAGCCGCATATAAATATCGTGTAGACAGACGCACTCGCGCTCGCAGATACATCGAACCCAAAATGCAAGTCAGATGCGAATAAAATCAAGAAGTATATAATCAAGACAGGCATAAATGCCAGTTTTTTCGAGGGAGACTGTATTAATACTATTTAATGTGTATATTAACACGGGTAGTAACAGAGACAATTTTGATATCGTTGGCCTAAGTTGTACCTAAGTGATTAATGTTATTTGGTTGGAATTGTTGTATGTGTCGACACGGACATCTCTGACAGACGTATATCTATATATACACATCCCATTTCCTTAGAAGCCCGGGTCGAAACGCTCTTTCTTACACGCATTTCTAAACGCCTTGCTGATAGAAATAGTAGTTGAATTAACGTTATCTTATTGAAATTTGTTAGACTCTTTCTCGGTCATACAATAATGTACCGCAGTTCAATCTGTGCTGCTTATGTGCGATGAAGTGCAGTTTCAAAGCCTACCCACATGATCTGCCGGCTAACTAGCTATGCAGTAATTTGTTCGTGTGAACGAATGCGCCCTCGTCCTGAATAACGTAAGGCTTATCGTTCGACGCAGTCGTCATCCAGAGCTTCAGTACAGTTTTTAGAACATCCAAATGAGCGTTTTTCCAAAAGTAGTATTTAGGTATGATGTCTCCTTCACTAAACACAGCGAAAATATTGTTTTAACGCAAAATGGAAGCGTTTTCTATTGTGGACTTTCGCAGCTGTGCAATGAACGTTTTCTTGCCTCGGGAGAATCAGTGACGGTCCGCTACCGTGTTTCTGAAATAAGTTAGGAACCAATAACACCAATCAAGACCCCTGGCATTGTTATTTTCAGAAGGTTTTTATCTGACGTTTGTGGCGTATAAATTGTACTTAGGTTGCTCGTGAATTTGTAGGTAAAGCGAGCAGTTGTAATAGCTGATCTTTGCTTGAATTTCGAGAATGATCCGCCTGACTCTGCCATGACAGAATGGTCGCTCCCTTCTAAAGACATGGCTTTTTTTTCATCGACTGAAATACCTGTCACCCAATGGTAATTATTCATTTGTGTATCAAAGATCATATGTTAGGTAAAGCTACGTAGAGGTGGAGACCATATAACTTATCTGGTCATCTGAAACGTACACCAAGATATGGAGGACATACCATGTATTGTTCTCGGCTTACCTTAAGGTTTAATTTCGAGAATATTTTGCACAGATCCTTAAATTGCTTTCAATGGTTGGCATTTTAAAAAAGGTATGCCCTTCTTTCCTCATCATCATCATCATCATCATCATGCCTGTAAAAACGTAAGGAATACATTTTGAATTCGGGCAAAATATTCAATCGTTATTGTTGTGTACGAGTGTGAACTCGTTTACAGTTAATAGTTGTTGTGCCTGATTACCTAGACCTTTGTAGGAATACAGCTTTCTCATCCTGACCTAATACAATTTCTCACTCGATAGAAGCAGCGACTTTTCAACTGTGATTTACTATGCAGCTTTCGTGCAGACATTGTGCCACAGTCCTACTGGAAAATTTGAATCCTTATCGAACTCATCATCCGAAAGGATTTTTGATATACCCTGTAATATTACCATATATATCTAAAAGGGACAATAGAAAAAGTATCGTTCGATGGAGTGATGTTCAATAGCGAGGAAGTTAAAGTGTTTTTTTTTTTAAGATATCATGTAGTGTTCTATTGTATGTTTTCATAAATATTAGAGCTAGAAGAAAAAATTAATCTCATCGTCAAACAAACCGATGCCAGTCGCATCACATCTCCATCATCATCTTTGATGGAACCGCAAGCTGATCGAAGCTCCTGCGCTCTGAACTGTACTGGGGGTCAGGTGCCGGTTCGGCTAAAAGTATTAAACTGTTTTAAGGTACACATTGAATCGGACATATATCCAGGCTGGCTTCCCTATACGATTGCATGCTTTTATGCACGACGGACCTTTTGATAAAAACACAAAGGTGGTCAATAAAACAATTTTGGTGCAATAAATGTTTCGGCTTCTACGTGCGGAACTGCAGTAACATTGCATTAAACGGCGGCGGCGGCGGCGGCGGCGGGATAACTTTGCTTGGGAAACGAAGATTAGAAGTGGCTCAAGTTAAATCTGTCGGCAAAAATATAATATTGTGTTATGGAAGAGCACAAATTAGCGATCCCTAGTTTTCAGCCGGCGATTTAATTGTGCAAACTCTCACGAATAACATATATCTACTTATATAATAATATGTACGACCAGACAGGTGATAGTGAAGATGGCACGTGCCGGCTAGCATGCACTCTTAAAAGCTTCGTTTACCTTTAGCTTCGTTTATGGAAGATGCATGAACAAGGGGTCAACAATCATACGATAAAGCCATTTATTTAATTATTGTGATTAGTACATTTAGATAAATCTACCGCATTTTGGCAGTTCATTAGCATAAGTTAAATATGAAACGTGTAGCAAATGACTGTTCCTATTAAGCTATGCCGCGTGCGCACGCTGCCGCTGCACGAGGCTGAATTGCTTTGATGTTTCTTTGCCAAATATTCATCCTGTGTTTGCCTATGAGGAACAGCATCAGCGAACGACAAATTTGAGTATAATGAAAACGCACGACGAACGTCTAGATAAACATTCCTTGAAACAGGCCGCGTACTGAGGTTCATTTTCAGGACCGGCCAGGGTAATTGATAGTCTCATTTCTTTTCCAATTTTTGAACTCATACTACTATATATTTATCTCATCGTAGATACCCTAGAAAAATTACAAACGAACTTGTATAAGTAGGCTGTGACTGTTCAGCCTACTAAAAATAAATTCTAATTATAGGTACATCCAGTTTTACTATAGAACCACGCACTGTCGCTAGTCAAGAAAAAATCTCCCGGGGAGACCGTAATAACTGTAGTAGCTGAAATAAAATACGCTCGAGCATCAATATCCATTCCTCTACATACATCAACCGCAACGATACTTACGTGATGTTCGAGCACCTATTAAGCTACGGTCTTGCTTTTTAAGTCAACCGAATACCACTGCCCTGCAGCAACAGCAGGCGTGCGTTCAATTGCTGAGATCATTTTAACCGAAAAATTTCATTTTTTTTTTTCATGTCTTTAGATTTCTCAATGTATTCAGCCGCAGACGTAGATTTAACAATATACTGACAAAGCAAAGATGATTTTTTTGCTGCTAATAATAGTTTCAATTACCACCTTAAAACGTAACGGAGGCATGCCAAGTAATCTACGAGTGTAAAATGTAATCGTTTTTACCCTGATCAGACGTGACAGGCTGCCGTTAGGAGCTTGAAAAGTTCAGATACGGATTTGGCATGCTTTTCATTGTTATCGGTAGCCACGAAAAGTCGATGTTCTTCAAATCAAGAACTCTTTCCGTAACACAGTTCTCAAACAATAGCCTGACTCGGAGACAACTTGCTCTGCGATTCGGAATAATGAATATCTCCCTTAGTCAAGCCTTCCACTTGCCTTTATAGCATTAAGTAACTATGAGTAAAAATTGGTAGCCCTTACAGGCGGCCGTGTACAGTAGCTCATCTGTGCTTGGTTCAACGGGCCTTTTCCTAAATGAAGGTATAGTAAGTTAGGTGGGTGCTATCGGTCGAGTGAAAGAAGGAAAGAATTTAAATGAGGCTAAAGAACACGGCGGAACCTTTTTCGGCTGTTGGCCGAAGGTGCGGTCTCATCAGGCACCGTTACGTCAGAATGAAGCATTTATTGTTTTGCAGTTCATTTCACGGCTTCTCCTAACATTAATATAACATTCCTAGTACAGCGTAATAAATCAATTCATAGATTCGGCGACCTCTGCAGCCCAATCGAAATAGAGTATCTCACAATTGACGCGCTAGTAACGTTAATTAGCAGGTACCAAAACAGCTACTGTTGAACGATACACCGTTATGGGCTGATAAAACGAGAAATAATAACAAAGCTGATACGGGCAGACTTCGTTTCGTGCTGGAAGTTAACCGTATGATAGTATGCCCAACGGCGATACCGAACGTAACATTCGAAACATGGAGTATGCTCAAGAAAAGCCAAATATATAAGGCCACGCACTGAAGACGCTGTAATAAATTACAATTACTTCACTTGGAAAAGCAGAGAACCCACAAGAGGGAAGAGGATGGTATACATATCATTAAGTAGGCATAGAGCCTTCTATTGTAATAAAAAAAAAATAGTCATTAATGATCGCGCTTAAGCTATTATGCTGCTCGCTAGGGAGGGCATATCTCAAGGTTCGTAGGCACATGGTTAAGGCCTATCAAAGTCGCACTTGTATGTTCAGACAAAAAGCTCGAAACGGCACGAACGGCAGCAGCCATTTCTGACTGAAACCCGATCAGAAATCGTAAATCAACGTATTCAGACTTGCAACAGTTAAATCAGTCATATAAAGCATGCAGTGTTCACTAAATCATTATCCACCCTTCTGTTTCATCACGATGAATCCCATAACTTCAATATGTCTAACAAGGCGAATAACTGTTAGGGTTACGGGGGCCATCCTTCATTAACCCACAAACTAGAGACGGTCATAAAACCAAAGGTTTCAGTGTTAGTACTCATTATAGTTTTTTTTTTACTAGTTATATATTTTTCTATAAATTTCATATCTATGCTGACATATAGTGGTTAAATATCCATAATAAGGTAAAAATATCCATCCACAATGTGCACGCCTTCCTTCTAGGGGCCTGAACATTTTTGACTATAGTAATGATAAAATTAAAACGAGAACTCTCTTTATATATTATAAAAAAAAAAATACTTATTTGAACAGCTTAAAGCTCTTTGCAATCTGTTGGGCACGTTCGGTACGACTTAGGTCGCTCAGCGAATTGATCAAGTAACTTGATTGTGATACCCTTTATTTTATAGTACTCATCGACTCTGGCTAAATAGATAACTCTCACACAAATCACAATTAGTTAACTTTAAGTGAATCATTATTTATGAGTTGTAGGTGCTTGAACTTACACTTTCGATTCTTTAAAGCTATGTTTCAGTAAAATATTTAATAGCCTCTGGAAAGGATAGTTCGTAGGCCTAAGTTGCTACGAGATTAGAGATTAGTTTCGTTCATAATCAAACGTGCTATTACCCATGAATCTAAGTGACGGCAGATCCATACTGTAAGCGCGTACCGAAAACCTGTATTTTGTTCCAAAGTTTGGCGACCCCATATAGAGAAAAACGTCGGCGATACTAGATAAACTCTGTATGCGGGATTCCCTATACGGAATTAGTTTATCTCCTCGGCATACATCTGAATTTAATAGCTTATAGCAATATATTATACGTTCATTATAAGTGATGATAATGTCGTTAAAGATGCGGCAGAGTTACGCGTGAACTTGGTCAGGGGTAAATGAAAAAATGGTTATTATTATACACCGTATTACTGTAAATACCATTGTTCATACTAGCGATTATATATATATACCAGATATATTGTTGTTGTAAGCTGCCCTCTTTGGCGCGATAAAGATTAATTTGACCTGACATGTGGATAGCATACATTTATAGAATGGCTTCTTCCTTCAGCTCTTCAGGTTTGCTAGTTCATTGCTTCGCTACGTTGTTCAGGCAACGTACGCTTTTCGTTTCGTCCCGTATCAATGCTAAATGGCGTATATACGATCTCACGTCTTCTTAACATTCAGCCCATTCGACGCCCTTTGAATACTCGTGCTTTTCAGCAACTTTTCCTTCTTCGTTTCGTCTACACGTATGTACCAGCCGGTCATCGTATGCCCCAGTGCCTAAAGGACCATTTTTGTTTACGTACGAGCGTAGGCAGGCGACCACAGTTGTTCTGCAAAACAATGTGTCGCTGTTATTTTCTAGCGCTACAACTTCGCATGGCACCGTGCTCATTTATTATAATATAATTTATCACCACGGCGCTCGAGCGCCTGTTTATCTCGAATAGGAATAACAGTTTGGAAAATATACACCAGGTATATGTATACGCTCATTTACGCTAGTATGTATAAGAGAATGCGTGGAGATGATGAGAGAAGATTCAACTATTCCAGCCTATAGATAAGCCCTCCAAAATATTTAGTTAGTATTTGTCGACTTTTGTAGATAATTAGTTGGCGTCCAGGGGCAAACCTAAATGTTTGAGGCCGCTGTTAGTAAAAACGAATACAATTTGATAATGAACAAAGAAGGGCGTGCTTCGAAAAATAGCTCAATCTATATCTATATGTTTGTCTACCAACTTCTTTTCTGCTACTATTAAATTGTGTCTGCAAACAATTGAATTTGGTACACCGTGTAATTGTTGATATCTCTAAAAAAAAATATGATTTTGATGTTAGGGTAAGAACGCTTTAAATTGTGTGCTGTATTTCCGTTAATCAGTGTTGTTTTTCTTTAACAAATATTACATAATTCGTGTTCAACTGAAATAAGAAAAACAAATGCATAAATTCGGTCTGCTGCAGTAATTCCCACGTTGATCACGACAAAAGCAAGCATACCGCACTACGGAAGAAATACCGAAGTTTCAACATAATACAACGAAAACTCCACGACCGTGTGGAGCGCTGGGTCGGTCGATGCTGTCCAAAGGTCCCGGCTCGTCAGTCAGAAAAATTCGTACACTGTTCGCGGAGGCCTTAGGTACATGTCCTTTGCCATGAAAGTCACACAGTCACACCTCTCTAAGGCCAATCAGTTCAAATTGGTTGACTGGTGATGCCGCTTGCTCTCCTCAGAGTGAGCGGCAGGCCGTCCTTCTTTGATGATATTTTGTGCAAAATGAGGATGCGCCCGCTGTGTGTAGAAGCAAAATTTTTGGCTGAGGTTCGAGTTGTCGTGCCAGCCTACCTATCTAAGTACCGCAAGCGTATCACCTAGGTAGTTTATCTACGTGTTCTACAAACTTCTATGCAACAACGAATAGCGTCGAATATTTGAAGGCAAACTTTAAGTGTTCCGGGATAATGGTACACCGACCTATTATTATTATTATTATTATTACTACTAGCCGATCAGTGTTAAATTGCTGTCGGAGGACGTAAGCATAGTCTGCTTGATCAGTTATTATACGTGAGGCGTTATTGAGGGAAAGTCCAGTAAGCCTCGGCACTAAAATACCTGTTCGCACGTTTGTGTGAAACCCTTTGCAAGATCTCAAAGGCAATTTTTGGAACGAGCCTCTGAGCGGTCTAGTCCGCGAATCGAAGGTCTTAATCGCAGTGAATGGTGGTGGTAGTAGTATCAAATAACTACGACCGTCTAGACTGACATTTTTAACAAACTCATCGAAATGTCTGTTTTCGTTTAGGTAAAGTCTCAAAAACATGTGGAAAACGTAATTTAATTCAACAACAACAACTCGTTCTGTACTCAGAAAGGCTCTATTTGATTCTTCCGATAGCAGGAAATGTATATATAATCTTATTTGTTAAAAGCCATTTTATGAAAGGATAGCATTATAAGCGTATTAAGGGATTGGCCAAAGATGACCGAAAGTGAGAAACAGCATATCTTTTGGGTAGATGTCCGTGGGCGAAAGTTATGCTTTGTCAAAAATTAACGAAAGCCAGCACCCATGAGAAACACAGTTTCAAGTATGATTAACGCGTGCTACAGTGTAACATTTTTTCCATATACAGAAACAGTATTCGTCCACTGCCCTATACGCTCGCGTCCGTCTACCAAATCGACTCAGATATTTTATCTGCAACAGATTGCAGATAAAATATTTTATCTGTAACCAGAGCATTACAATGCACTTGTCTGTCGAATTGGAGCGTGGCCGTTCAGCGTCTAACGAAACATGAGCGGCATCTGACATGTGGACCCTTTTTGTATAAGGAGTAGCCACTCGGGGCTTGTTTCTTGAAGTTCCTCGGTGACTTATCTTGTTTGTATGCACGCAGCAGCGTCCAGTAATGAAAGATGTCAACTGATTTGCTCAGATGATGCTGGTTGGTCATTCTCCCGTACGGCCGTATTTTCTCCGGCCAGATCGTATCTTCTTAGCTATCGCTAGCTCGAACTCGGACGTTCCGGCGTAAAGAAGAGCTGAGTAAGATTGATGCAAGTATTGACATAGCATTTCTTCAGGTAGCTTGTTTGAGGCCAGTTTGCAACACGCTCGTGGGCGAATAAATACATTACCGTTTATGCAAGTTTGGGCTTGCGCGTCTCGTCGAGATGCAGGTGAGTTCCTTACGCCTATGTATTGTATGGACCTTTTCTAATCACTTCTGGAAGATGAAAAGACGATTGTCATTTGTAGTTATAGCGGCGGGTAACGCAATAGTCTTTCAAATAAACTAAGCAGGCCTTGTCTATTCTTTTAGAAAGTTTCAGAGATACATAGTTTGCCATAGCTTTAAGCCCAGAAAAAGCTACTACGTATTCTGCAGGCCTCTTCCTTTTTAAGCAAACGAAGTTCAAATTAGCTTATGTAGAAATTCTGTTTTTTTAATCTACCACTTTATGATATAGCTGTAATGTTGTCTCCCGTAGGAATATGATTATACAGTGTTTTCTGTTAGAAAGTAAATAAATGAAAAGGTAAAATAAAGCGTCGC